>NC_088882.1:15488665-15630637 GCF_032884065.1 Artemia franciscana
TCTAGATGGACTATTGCATTCCACCCAAGCCTGGTCTAAAGCTACGGTTATAATCTCAAGTGCCTGTGTTAGGTTTGTCTTCAGTCAGAAAAGGGCTACATTTTAGCCATCCACACTCATCAGAAGGGCTTATCAGACCCCAAACTAAATTGGAAAGGGATTGCTAGCTGTGCTAGAATTTGTGATATAGGTGGTGCAAGTGTGAATCGTTGATTCTCTTTGTTCCCGCCTGCCAAATCGTCTATGCATCTAAATGGAAGCGTCGTATGATCTTTTAAGTCTTTTTTAATATTTTTATTAAGGTATATCTTTAGCTCCGTGAATCAATCGTTTTTCATAGCCTATAACAGAAGGAAATTGTGTAGGGTCATCTCATAATTAGTCAAAACAGGACTTTTGTGGGTACAAAGATCCGTTAAATAAGTTCGTCCAGTTCATTGCTGCTATATCCACACATAGCTTGTGAAACAAAAACCTGTGCAAAGATTGTGAAATGGATGTCCAAGACCTGGTAAGTCCAGAGTGGATAAACCATGTATTATAATCCCCTAGATAGAGGTCTCTCGAACAATCAAGTAAATGGATACAACACGAAGGAATGGCGTGTAAAAATCAATTTGTGTTTTAATAAATACTGCTTTATGTTGTGAAAACCAGTATTCAAATACAATTTTACCTTCTCCAAACTCACCTCTTTCATTTTGTGTTTAATTTTACAAACCATTCATATATTTTCAGTGAACAGCGGAAAGTAGAAACTTGCTTCTATTCTTCTATTTCTTCTATTCTTTTTTCTTCGAAAAAAGAAAAGTAGAGTCTTTTTGGGATTGTTAATTTGTTCAGGAGAGTGACTGAATATTCAGGCTACTGAGCAATTAAGATTGGACCTGTGACGTTCATCACAGTAATTCTTGGACCGGTCCATATTTCTCGTAGCCTACACAGAGATGGATTTTCTGGTCTTTGAAAAATGAACTAATGCGAGGATTTTGGTGTCCTCCGAGAATACTTCACTTACTTAGAAAATTCCAATCATTAGATACATTTTCCATTCAATTTTCTTTTCTCAGTACGAATGTTGAATGATGAAATTTTTATATCTTAGCAAAACAAATCCGACGGATGACAATATGTTGTTGAAAATTGCTTTAGCCCTGGGCAAAAGGTTTCCTCTTAACCGATGGGAAATATAATTTCCCTGAGAGTGGAATTTCTGGCTGGGGAATATTTCAATTTTAAAAAATGTAATTTAAGGGGGACTAGATAAACTCGATGATTGATGAGGGACATTCCGGATGGGGAATAAAGGAAATGAGTTTTATCCTATCGACTAAAGAACACGATACAAGCGTAGCTTATGAATATAAGGAGTTCACAGACTAAATCGCTTCAATCGTAAAACGAACAACGGGTCAGGTTCAACAAGGGGTATGTTTCCTGTGTTAGAGGATGCGTTGCTGGTTATGCTTCTGGCAAAAAAAAAAAATCTAAAAACTAAGTGTTAAAAAAAAGAATTAATTATTCAAAAGATTTCTAGAAATATGTTAGAAGTCCGCAAAATGGCCAAACGCTAGATGCGGCTAGTAATTATTTTTTTTTAAAAGTAGTGCTGGCTTCCATTCTTGTATGATCTCTATACTCTTTAGAGTCAATTACAGTAATAACAACCGTAATAGTGTTAATACTGACTCTAGCTCCTATAATTGTCCTTTCCTGAGTCTTACGTTTAGCGTTTTCTTTCAGAGAATATTAATATGTATTAAATCAGTATTATGATTAGTTCAAAATTACTTACCTTTAGTGCCGGAATCTCTCGGGCCGGAAATATTCAAGACGTTCTGCATGCGACTGGCGGATAGGCCAACCCCCAAAGTTAGATAAAAACGTTTGAGAACGGCATGTTGAGTCATTAATTCCCAATTTTTTATCAAGACTTGCGCGTTACCCATGACTATACATACTAGCAGGGTTGCCAAATTTTCGGCCCATGAACTTGTCCCCTGAGTTTCCAAAGATTTGTCGTTTTTAGCTAAAATGTGTCTATCTTGAAATCTCAAAAACTAGAGGTTATTTTTTTTTACTAGGACTGTTGAACAATAGACGCTTTGTAAATCTCTTTCAAAGCGGCCGGTTAACATCAAATATAAAGAAAGCGGAAAAAATCCATATAAATCATTTTTACAAAATGACTTAGTGTAGAAGTACGAAACTCGTATAAGAATTGAAGTCCCTTATTGGGAGATAATCTTTTACTTATATCCAATTGGGAAATGTTTCGATTTATATAGTAACTTAAAAAAATGTCTCACAAAATTCAGGGGGGGGGGGTTACATGGGAATATGACCTTTTGACATAAAATGTATCCAGCTTGACACCCTGCGTACTAGTATCTACATGGTATCTTCGTCTAGCAGAAATTGGAGTGGCGAAAGACGAGAAAAAAACAGGCTTCGGAAAACCTGTTGACGAAGTTTTATATCTTCAATTATTTTTCTGATTCCAAAAATGAAGAAAACCGTAATTTATTATTCTATCGAAAACTTATAAAATACATATGCTTGGTTTCAATAGGGAGAACTTGAATTTGGCTTCTACTATTCACTATGGGATTTTACTAATACTGAGCAAACGCTAATTTGAATTTTCTGATTGGCTGAAAACTACTACTACTGCCACTGCTAACAACTCACTGCAGCACCAAGCCGCCTGAGGCCAACATAGCTGCGCACACCCCTCCTCCATCTCAATCTGTTCAAAGTCTCCCTCTTTACACCCTCCCAGGAAGTTTCTATTTCCCTTAAATATTTCCTTACGACATCCTCCCACCCCAACCCAGAACGACCTGCTTTCCGTTTAGTCCTAGAGGGGTGGCTGATAAGGACAACCTTTGGCAATTGGTCATCCTTCATCCAGACAACGTGTCCTAACCGTCTCGACCTTTCTCTCATTATAGTTTTAGAAAGCGAGATTGGACCACACTTTCCGTATAGCCTACTATTTGAAATACGGTCAGTCAACCGAATGCATAGAACAATCTGTAGATAATTTCTATGGAAAACATCTAGTAAATCTCCCTCTGTTTTTCGGAGTGCCCATGCTTCAGAACCACACTTGACCACTGTCATCATTGTAGCTTCCAACATTCTAATCTATGTTCACAAAACTACCCGTTGAAAAGCTATGAAAAATTCTGGTTAGCTCAAATTTGTTTTAGTTTAACCTCGGTATCAGTAAAATCTCTTTACGAGAGAATTGCTATGTATTCGATAGTGAAACTGTTTATTGCAATTTTTTACTACTATCTAGGGTTTTCTGCATTTTTACATCGATGTAAGAAGTTGAGAGCTAATTCACTGCTCTGGGGATTAAATCTCAAAATATTTATGCTATGGACTTAATCGATTTGGCATTTTATAGGTTTTTAGTGGTTGGGTCGACATGGTTGGGGTTTCTGTGATATAATTTTGTTTTCTGCGATACTATTTTTGTGTTATTAATGAAGGATTGCCTTCTCTAATCTGCGCTCATGGTATTGCCATATTATAGTAATATAAGCTGGCCTTGTCCCCCCTTTTTTTTTAAAGAAAAACCAGCCATTCCATGAAACACACACACAAAATAAAATTCGTGGTACAAAAGTAAAAAATTCCGCGGGAGGACGCTTAAAATGCACGTTAACATAGACACAATTTTTCGTTCGCAAACTAGCGAAACACCCCAATCATTATTCAAGTACGACTGTTTTTAGTCTTGAGACAGTATATCTGGCCAACTTTTTGCGATCACCTGGAGTGAGGCAAATCCTGAAAAGATGGTTATAATTGTAAACCAATAAAAGTTGGATTAAAAGTTATATTATTGGCTATGGTAACGTTTTAGCAAAAAGTGATCTTCAATTCCGAGAATAATCGAACGACAATTTACAACGAGTTTCTGAAACATGCATCTCTCATTATGAAGTATCAAAGTTTGGAAACTCCCGATCCTCAGAAGAGAGTATCCATTTCTTTTTTTGTATCTTTTTTATGCTTGTCACCTAACACGCTCTGCTGCTAGCAGGATAGGAAAGATTAAGAACCAAAAAAGATTTTAATGATATCGAGGGGAAAATTTAATGTATTTTGTATCCAAAGATTCTACTTCATTTTCTCTTAGTTTGTAGCGTGTAGGTTCAGCTATCCGTTTACTAAACTTTATTTTTGGCATAAAATTCTTATCAGAAATTATGCTTTTGCCCGAGGCAAAAGTTTCGTAATGCACTCTAGTTTCTCAGTCTACTATGCTTGAATAAATTCTCGCTCTAACCTTTCTTCTGCATTAGTTTAATTAGGTACTTCTGAACTTGTAGAGTATGTTTTCAAATCGAGACCCGTATTTTTCTCAGCTGCTAATTATTTCCTCGTTGAAAATAAAACAATAGAAATTCCTTGTACAGTTTTTTTGGGTTTAAAGCGCGCTGCGATGAGCGATTGGTAGCCCACTTTTAGTTGTGTCTTTGACGTTAATTTAGTCTTACTTTCTCCAACGGTGGACCCAGAGCAAAATCTTGGGGAGGGGGATGTGACAAGGGTGCCACTGTCCCCCTGGACCCCGCCCCAGACTTTCTCCTTACATTGCGTTGGGTAGTCTGTGAGCACCATAAGATTTTTTATGGCACTTGGTATTAACCAAGTGACATATAGCAATCGCAAATTCTGTCGGTCTGTCGGTCCCGGTTTTGCTACTTTAGGCACTTCCAGGTAAGCTAGGACGATGAAATTTGGCAAGCATATCAGGGACCGGACCAGATTAAATTAGAAATAGTCGTTTTCCCGATTTGACCATCTGGGGGGGGGGAGAGTGGGGGGCCTGTTAATTCGGAAAAAATAGAAAAATGAAGTATTTTTAACTTATGAGCGGGTGATGGGATCTTAATGAAATTTGATGTTTGGAATGATATTGTGTCTCAGAGCTCTTATTTTAAATCCCGACCGGATCTGATGACATTGGGGGGAGTTGGAGGGGGTAAACCTAAAATCTTGGAAAACACAAGTCCCAGATACATGATTAACATAATCGGAACGGATCCGCTCTCTTTGGGGTAGTTGGGGAGAGGAAGGGGTAATTCAGAAAAATTAGAAAAAATTAGGTATTTTTAACTTACGAACGGGTGATCGGATCTCAATGAACTTTGATATTTAGAAGGATATCGTGTTTCAGAGCTCTTATTTTAAATCCCGACCGGATCTGGTGACATTGGGGGGAGTTGGGAGGGGGAAACCTAAAACTTGGAAAACACTTAGAGCGGAGGGATCGGGATGAAACTTGGTGGGAAAAATAAGCACAAGTCCTAGATACATGATTGACATAACCGAAACGGATCCGCTCTCTTTGGGGTAGTTGGGGGAGGGGTTAATTCTGAAAAATTAGAAAAAATGAGGTATTTTTAACTTACGAACAGTTGATCGGATCTCAATTAAATTTGATATTTAGAAGGATATCGTGTCTCAAAGCTCTTATTTTAAATCGTGACCGGATCTGGTGACATTGGGGGAAGTTTGGGGTGGGGGAACCTAAAATCATGGAAAATGCTTAGATTGGAGGGATCGGGATGAAACTTGGTGGGAAAAATAAGCAGAAGTCTTACATTCGTGATTTACATAATTGGAACGGATCCGCTCTATTGGGGGGGGGGGGGTTAATTCTGAAAAATAAGAAAAAATTACGTATTTTTAACTTACGAAGGAGTGATCGGACCATCATGAAACTTCATATTTAGAAGGACCTCGTAACTCAAATCTCTTATTTTAAATCTCAACCGGATCAAGCGTAATTGGGGGGGGAGGGCTAGTTGGGGGGACCGAAATATTAGAAAATACTTAAAGCGGTGAGATCAGGAGGAAACTGGATGGAAAGAATAGAAATCTGTCTAAGATACGTGACTGGCAAAACTGGACCGGATCTGCTCTCTTTGGTGGAATTGGGGGGGGGGGTAATTTTGAAAATTGAGGTATTTGTAACTTACGAAAGGGTGACCAGATCTCAATGAAATTTGATATTTAGAAGGAGCTTGTGCTTTAAAGTTCTAATTTTAAATTCCGACCAGATCCTGTGACATTGGGGGGAGTTGGAGGGGGAAACCGAAATTCTTGGAAAACGTGTAAATTGGGGTATTTTTATCTTACGAATAGATGATCGGATCTTAATGAAATTTGATTTTTAGAAGGAATTCATGTCTCAGAGCTCTTATTTCAAATCCCGACCAGATCTTTTGACATTGGGGGAGTTGGAGGGGGAAATGTTAGAAAAACGCTTGGAGTGGAGGAATCGGGATGAAGCTTGGTGGATAGAATAAACAAATGTCCTTGATACGTGATTGACAGAATCGTACTGGATTCGCTCTCTTTGGAGGAGTTGGGGGGAGGGGTTCAGTGATTTGGCGAGTTTGGTGCTTCTGGACGTGCTAGGACGATGAAAATTGGTAGGCTAGGCGTGTCAGGGAGCTGCACAATTTGACTTGATAAAGTCGTTTTCCCAGATTCGACCATCTGGGGGGCTAAAGGGAGAGGAAAAATTAGAAAAAATTAGGTATTTATAACTTACGAGTGGGTGATCGGATCTTAATGAATTTTGATATTTAGAAGGACATCGTGACTCAGAGCTCTTATTTTAAATCCTGACCGGCATTAAGCTTCTTATTTTCCTTTTTAAATCGATCTATTGATTCATAGAATTTTGTTAGAGCTCATACCATATGATCTCTTGGCTCTTAGCTCTTCTCGCCTCGTCACAAGTGCCATATGAGCTCTTAGCTCTTGTTTTCTAGGGCAGGGACAAATACATAAAAAAAATTAAGGTTTTCCAGAAAAGCTTCATTTTTCTTCCCATTCTAAGATGTTTTTCATTTTTTATTGACCTTTTTAGTTTTCTCATGGAACGAAAATGCGTGGCCCTCCCCCTTTACCCGTACCGGTTATTTGTAGGTTAGCCGGATAGACAAATTAAACATAAGAATATTGATAAAGAGGAAGGGGACTTGAAATTTTCTATATAAGTAGAATATCGGAGACGGGAGCTGAATTTTGCTTCAATTTTTTATTGACTGGATACCACTTGTTTACTTTCTTTCTTATTGACTTCAAAAAAATATATAGAAAGTACTAGCATTTACACTTGTTGACTGGTTTTATTTTGTTTCTAGCTTTATTTTGATTTTTAGCTAAAAACCTTGTTTCAAACCTTAGTTATCACTTCAAAAAAAATCGAAGGCTTGTCCTCCTCCTACCTTCCGTCTGGAGGAAAATTGATGGGTGCCCTTAGTTTTTGCGTTGTTTAGTTGAAAGATTAAGCATTTCGTCCTTTGTTGTGTTTAAAATTCACCTAGTCATTGCGATTTGAGAAGTCAAGTGAATCGACTTTTTTTTTTTTTTTTTTTTTTTTTTTTTTTTTTTTTTTTTTTTTTTTTTTTTTTTTTTTTTTTTTTTTTTTTTTTTTTAAGAAATAAATAAGAGCTGATTTATTCTGCCCAACCTGGGTGTGAATTTTGCAAGCCTGAAAAAATAGCATTTTGAATTTTATTTTTATTTTTTTTTAAATTTATTATAAATTTTAGGGTAGCGTGTTAACTGAGACGAAAAAAAGTAGAAAAAATAATCGAATTCCGCGTTTTTTCAAAATATGCATGTAGTTTCGGTAGAATCTAACTATCTTGATACTTAATAAAATAACTAAAGTAAAGCCTTTTTGTTTCTGATTTTGGAGAGTATTTTTTCCTATTAAATAGGCTAGTAGGTTCTAAGCCTACTCTGATTGTGCATGATTTAGGAGGGGGGGGGGGGTAAATACAAAAAAGGCTTGTAAATTTTGCGATCCAAAAAAATGTGTTTTTGGTTTTATTTTTCGGATTTTTTTTTTACCTACTAAAAACTGTAGAGTAGCGTTTTGGAAAGAAAAAAATGAAGCCAGTAATATTTTTCAAAATATTGCTTGTAGTTTGGATCGAATCTAATGAGCTTTATAATTAATTAAAGATCTCGAGCAAAGTCATTTTATATCTCGCTTTCGAGAGGATTTTTTTTTTACTAAGGAGGAAAGAACAATACGTTCTAAACTATGCGTTCATACGTTTAAAACTAACGCTGTTAATATGTTCTAAAACTATTCTGGTTGTACATTACATAGGAAAAAATGAAGGTAACATAAGGTTTGTAATTTCTGCAAGCCTGGAAAAACTATATTTTAATTTTTCGAATTGTTAATATGTTGTAATGGAAGATTTGCGGGTTAGCTAAAAGAAAAGAAGTGAAACCCTCATTTTTTTCAAAATATTATGATAGTTGAATAGGATCTAGTAGGCCTGAAATTTAATGAAATGACTGAACCAAGAGAGTTTAATTTTCGGCTTTGGAGGTGGCTTTTTATACTAAACAGACTAATACGATCTAACACTACTTTTATTATGTAGTCTTTTACTATGTATTTTCTTATTATATGCTACTTTTAGGAAATAATGAAGAAAATAAAAAGAAATAAAGCAGCTAATTTCAGTCAATTTTATTTACTAGCTGAAAATTATCCTCGTTCGCCCTTTTGTCTTTTTTTTCGTCCTTCATTTTTGTTTTCCATTTATTGATGTATGCCAATAAATAATTTTGGGAATTTACAGTCTTATTGAAAATTTCTGGAGCATTAATGATAATAATGAAGTTAGGAATCTCATTCACTGCTTGATATAGATGCAGCTTAGGGTCTCGAAAAGAAAAAATCAACCAACGATCATGTAATCAGTGCCATCTCACAAAATTATCCAGAGTCGCCATCTATGCCTTTATAACTCAGAATATATAGGTGGCTAAATGTCAAAAATTTTGGACTAAGGCTTCAGTCAGAAAGTCGGATTTGACAGTTTTTAGTTTTTAGTGTTTTTTATTGGTTTTTGGTGATCAGTTTGATAAAAATGGCCAAAAGTTTGATAGTAAAAAATAGGAAATTCTCTCGACAACTCACTTCACTTGAGGGGAATGGTGCTGATAGAGTTAGATCGCAACTTTTGAGAAAAGCTTGGTATGACGATTATGCTGAAATTCAAAATGCTATTTTCGATGGATTTTACAAGTTTCAATGCGAAGTTAGGATGGTAAGCTAATTTGTGCGAATTTTTTTTTTTCTGATCATCATTTGTAAACTCTTTTTTTAAAGAATTTCTCCCAATTTTTTCAATTCTAATGTATCCTCTATGCCGCGAAAGCAATCATTACGTTGTATAAATGGTCTATTGATTCCTTGTTAATTTTATTGTCGTAGTGGCTTTTCAAATTTGTCAGTTTAGAGAAAGTTTTAAGATGTTTAGGTAAATTTTTCTATGCCGTCAAAGCCGGAGCAATATTCCCTAAGCTTTACAAATGTATGCTTTTTATGTATTCCCAGTCTTTTATGTGGGACTCAAGATCAGTATTCCCCCTCCAAACCCATAATATCTAGTACCATTACCTCTGAACAGAATCACATAATCATGAAAACATTGTTTTTTCCGAAAGCGGGGGGTTGGGGAGCGTTTTTAAAAGAATCAATTCTTATGGTCTTTTCTAGCAATACAGATCTAGATTAGAGTCTGGACTACTTAAAAAGTAGGGGATTCCCCCCTTTTTTTACCTTTTTTTGGATTTTGTGGGTTTGGTAGACTACTGCTCATAGGGCAATGAGTTAAATGATTTTTCCTATGGAGAAATAAGTTTGTTTTTGGCCATAATTTGGCCTTTTATCTGAGGCTACTGGGCTTCAAACCATTCCTAGGGAGAGATGGGATGAGAGACCTAGTAATTAAGGTGCTGAAAGTGATAAATGAGGTGATCTTAGGTAAAGAGAAGATGGATAGTATAGATAGCTTCACTCACATAAGTAGTATTGCTATTAAGGAAGTCCAGATGATGTGTTTTTTTCGTAGCTGAAGAAAACATTTAGAGAAACAAGAAAGGGAGTTTCCTAGCTAAGAGTAGAATAATGGTTGTCACAGAAGTGACGAGTGTGGCTCTGGAACATGAATGATTCCAAAAGTTGAGGAAGATCTCTCCACAGTTGCCTGAAGATAGTTTTAAGACCGTATTTTAGACAATGAGCTGTATGAAAAATGTGATTCCCCTTTGAAAATGGGGCTTTTCCCACTGTTTAGAAAAACAAACTTAAGGTGGTTTGGTCCCTTATGACGCACGAGGAATAAGGTGTTCTGAAGATGACTCTTTCGGAAACAGATACACTTAGAAAAAAAGATCATCGAATGGATAGGAGATAGGCTATAAGACAAATTTTAAAGGAAGCAGGAACTGCATGAGCGGGAATAAAAAGTTAATCACTGATTACGGTTGAGTGGATTGGAAGTGTATATGTTACAGTGAAAGACCGAAATTAGGTGAATGTCGACATTCACCGATGAAAGTCCCAAATAAGGATGTTTAACAAATATTTCGGACATGCACCAAGTGACTTCCTGGTTTTTGATCACTCACCTTTGTCTTTCTTATGCAAGTTATGATGGTGACAGGTTTGGTTAGGCTATACATCTCGGAGATGGGTTAGAAGTTAGGTTGGAATCTCAGAAATGTTCAACGTTCTCCGTTAGTGTATGGTGACTGGTCAATCAGCACATACTCGCTTGGTGTATGTCCAAGTGTATAGTGTGGTGTATAGTCGCTTGGTGGTGTGTATAGTGTGGTGTATAGTCGCTTGGTGGTATATTTGTTAAATATCCACATTTTGGACTTTCACCGGTGAATGGTGACATTCTCCAGATTTCGGTTTTTCACCGTAACATATATACTGCCTGGGATTGCGACGAGTTTTTAGTTGTAGCTGCAATATATTAAACTAGATTGGCACCAGAAAAAGTATGTCTATTCCAAGATTAGCATGAATATAAGGTTTAGAACCGTTCAAGGGGGGAGATAATCACGGCGGGTTTTGTGGCTGGGCGGCGCATGGATAGGGGGCTGCCCACTTTAATCAAATTTTTCACTTTGATTCGGATTTTTTGCTTATATTTGAGTCGTTGGGGGTTATAATAATTTTTCCCGGGCACTACCAACCCTAGTAACAGCTCTGATAAGACTGACCTTCAACATTTTACTTGTGGTGAATTTTAAGATGTGAGCTTAGGAGGCTTAACGTAACTAAACATTTTACACAATAAGTAATTTGTCTAACTTTTTAATTCACTCTTTCAAAAAGGATACAGAATAAAACAGAAATTCACAGTAAAATCAGTTTTATTGAAAAAGTATAGAAAAATGATGTAGTTTTGAAGATGGTATTATGCAGATTGCTATATTTAGTATTCAGGAACGATTGGCTACAAATATGTACAATGGTATAGACTTGTTGCCAACAATTTTTGTTTTCTTGCAATAGTTTTGCTGCTGAAATGTCTAGAAATAAGTAAATCTAATTACAGCCCAGTGAAATAACTGCTGTAGCCTAAGTTTTATCTATAGAATGCTATTAAAGATAGTTAGGAAAGAATCACTTGATTTGAAAGTTTACCAAACTTCATATTAGGGCGTAATATTAAAACAAAACTTGATATGCATTAAAATTATTTGTGAAAACCCTAGTTCTAATATATGCACATGTCGAAATGCCTATTTATAGTGACAAAAAAAAAAATTAAAAAGAAGGGATATGGGGGAGATTATTCGGAAATATTCGCGTAATTGGGTTTTTCTGAAGATTATGACATCAAAGTAGTTTGTATTTGAATATTTCAATGATAAAAAACCCAAACGCATTAAATACATGTCGGGTTTTAACAAGTAATAGGTTGAGGTTATTAGACTATATAGATAATGCAACTACTACTGCTAACAACTCTACGCAACACCAGGCCGCCTGAGGCCAACACATATGCGCACACTCCTCCATCCTATATATAACGATTGTATATAGTGTGTTCTGAACACCTAAAAGACCGATGAGCTATCTAGCAGTTCTTGATTCGATGAAACATGGTCATGGAGTGTACAGTGGGCTCAGGATTTCCCAAAAATCTAAAAATGATTTTTGATTTACGATTTTTTCTATATCATTGCCTATACCCGCTTTCATCTCTGTTTTATTTTTTTTGTTTATTCCCCTCCGTAATAAGTTCTAGCGCGTGTACTGGGCAGGGCCAAAAAACCTTACAGTGTATATGTAACTCAAAGCCTTCAAGAACTTTATTTTATGTTATTGTTACAGTCAAAATTAATAATTTTCACTGATAAGTTCCCATTTTATGAACCAAGCGATACCAGTATCAAAGACAATGTTTCATTATCGTTTGTGTAACGAGATGGCTGACATTATTCAATTATACATGGAATTCTTCTTTGTTTTGCTTTCATTAACCTTTGTAGATATTTTTATATTACTCTGTTTTAGTGATTTTCTCTTGCTAGCATAATATCAAATATGTGTCTTGTGTTAGGCATGCCTGTCTGAAGAACATTAAATTACATTTCAATCATGCAATATTAAAACGGTATCTATGCAAGAAGAAGAAGTCTTTTATCACTAAATTATTCTTTCGCATTTGTATTATAATTATCATGTTTTTAGGCTGCTGTTTTCTAATTTTCATTTTTCAAAAGGTCCTCGGAATCTACCGAGGCGTGAGGCTCTATTCCGCTTTCTGCTCAAGTATACACATTTTGGCCTTAGAGAAGAAGAGAAATTTTCTTTTAGTTTTTGAGAAAGCTGACGAATATGCTAAGGGTGTTTTCACCACAGTTGGTATTTAAGGGTCTTGAAGAGGCTAATTTCTAATATAAGGCCGAAATTGCAATGTGAGTCTAGACACCATGCGTGAAAAATGTAAGCGACTTATAATTTCCACCCCTGCAGTTTTATAGATGTTCTTAGTTTTCTCCTACACTTAGTCTGGAATTTTTGTCGAATGTTCCGAGAAAGTAAACTCATGTATTTATCTGTGGGAAAAGCCACAATTTCAGAGGTAACATTAGAAAATTTCCTAAGGGGGTGGGTTGCCTGATCTTAAGTAGTCCGTTTTAGGTTGTGGTTTTCTAATTTTCATTTTTCGTAAGGTCCTCGGAATATACCTTGAGGCTCTATTCCGCTTTCTGATCTAAGTGTTTATATTTTGGCCTTTGAGAAGAAGGGAAATTTGTCAGCCTGTATTCATTTTGAGCATGTTTGTTGGGTGTATTAAAAGACGTTTTTAATGCTTTAAGCGGTGTTAAATCAACACACATAAATCCCCACCCATGTATTATCTCATGAGTCAAAGTTTTATGATAATTTCCAATTGTATTAAAATTCAATTTGTAGTGTTTGAGGGAGCTGACGACTTTGTTAAGGTTGTTTTCACCAAAGTCAGTATTTATAGGGTCTTGAAGAGGCTAATTTCTAATATAAGGCCGAAATTGCAATGTGGATATTGCAAAAGATACCATGCGTGAAAAATGTGAATGACTTATAATTTCCACCGCTGCAGTTAGTATAAACGAATTTCTTAGTTTTTATATTGCAAGTGTGAGAGTTGTTTTGAAATATAGAAAAGCGGACGCAATCAAATAAGCAAATGTTTCACGAACGGTGTTTTGTTCTCATCTAAGTCGATATTATTGGAAGCTATTAGTGAAACAAATGGGTTATATATTGTGTTTTGCTTTAAGACGCTCATTGCTGTTTAACCATCACTTTTTATAATCATACTTGTATATTTGCACCAGTGGGGCATTTTATTTTTATATTATGGACTGATGGAGAGTTTTTTGGCTGGTGAGTTATCATAGTACAGAACTAATCACGACCCATAGTAGCAAAAAAAAAAAAAAACGCATTAAGAAAAAACCTTTAGTGAGAAAACATTGCCGTTTGTAGCTGACTCAGAATGATTTGGGTAAATGATTGGGCTTTGGTGACTTCTGTAAGTTCAAAGTTAAGGGAAAGGAGAGATAAGACAGTCCCAGCCTGTTATTAAAAGTATGCCATATAATCATTTGAATTCGGAAAGTAAAATTATTTTATATGCTCTTATATATGCTCTATATGCTCCATAGTTAAGTTTTTTCTTGATAAGAATTCATCAAACCTCTTTTCGTATATTTCTATGATACTTTCCATTCAGTACTCTCATATAACTTCTTCTCTCCCCATTTTGGGATGATCGACTATTCTATTGACCCTAGATGGATGACAAAACAGCTCAGTTTTTCGAAATCTGTCATGCTCCATCCGTAAACTGTGACCTTGACATCTTCTAAATATTCAATATAGACGAAGATACAGCACAACCCTGCTTCACTCCATTGGATCGACCACTAATACCACTTCCTACCTTAACCGAAGCAATATGATTCCCTTGCATTGACCTAATCACTTTAATGTACTTATCAGGTATAACATACAAGGATAGGGCCTTCGTTAAAGCTTTTATATCAGCTGAATCACATGCTTGTTTAGACTCTCAGCAGCTGTTCTCTGCTCAAGGTTGCCTGAAAAGCTAATTTTAATTATGTTTTGGACGTTGAGTAGCTATTCATTCAGAAAATTAGTTAGATATTGATTTTGCGTACTTGTTGAGTTAGATACTGGGTTGTCAGCTTGTCACCTTTTAGAGGCGTTCTCCACCTTCTTGCTTGATGTAAATCCATATGAAAACGTATACACGGGTACATTTTAAACCATCTTCATCTTTTTTTCAAGCAACACATTAGGTGGTTTTCTGACATCACTAGAAGATATTGCACATATGTTTTCAATTGATATTCTATAAACATTTTACCGGAATGAAAGTTTTCTGATGTTTTTCATAATTTGTCAATTTGTTTCGCTGGTTTTATTTTCTTCTTTTATTGTTATATCATACTGCACAAGTAGATCTTATATTTTTATTTACGTTTAACATAGGAAATAATGTACTTTACATATGCTCATAATTCCCAGAACTTATTACTTATATTACTAGTCACGTATCGGACGTCCTACTTATTCACTGGGAGAACTAGTAATAACTATAAGATAATAAATAGTGAAAACCTACTGGATAATAACTAGTTAATAGTTCGAGGCCCCATGTCTTTCAGAAATCTAACGATTTTTTAATAGTTTTCTTCTATATTTCTTATTGTTCATGTTTTTTTTTTAATTATTATCCACCATCCGGCTCAAAATAAAGGTATATGTGTGTGTCTGAATATATGTGTGTGTCTGAATATATGTGTGTGTCTGAATATAGGAAACTAGTATATATATATATATATATATATATATATATATATATATATATATATATATATATATATATATATATATATATATATATATATATATATATATATATATATATATATATATATATATATATATATATATATCCCATTCTTTTCAAAGTCACCCTCTTTGTTCCTTCCAAGAAGTTTCTGTTTCCCTTAAGTATGTTTTTACAAAATCCTCCCACCCCAATCTAATCATCCGTCGAACCTGTCCTAACCATCTCAACCTTTCTCTCATTATGGCCGCTAGAAAGTGGGATTGACCCACATCTTTCGAAAAGCTTACTCTTTGAGATACGATCAGTCAGTCGGATACTCAAAGCAATCCGTAAGTAATTTCTCTTGAGAACATTGTAGCAAATCTTCCTCCGTTTTTTGGGACGCCCATGCGTCAGAAACATACCTGACCACTATCATCACTCTAGCTTCCAATATCGTAATCTTTGTGTGCAGACTTATCTTCCTATGCTTCCTAATTCCTAATTTTTCAACTGTGAAAAAACACCGTGTGCCTTAGCTGTTCTACTTTTAACATCTTCACACAACACACCGTCTTTACTAATAATACTACCTAGGTTAGTGAAGCTGTCCACTTGATCGATCTTCTCGTTACCCAACATCACCACTTCACCTTCACTAATTCCTTGTCGTAGCGACTTGCTCTTCTTGACATTCATTTTCAAACCTACTCTTGCGCCCTGAACTCGCGGTCGTAATCGTGCTTCTGTAGTTGCTCTTTCAGAAGTTTACTTGAAATAATTATTGTTTGTTATTCTCACGCTATCTACGTTTTTTTTTTTTACTGCCAAGCGGTCTCAAAGTAGCTTTTCATAATTTCAACCTCTCTAAATCTGAAAGGTGGTATGGTTTTCGTTCTTTAAAGCTATTTCATGTTTTAACAGTACGATATTCTCACTCTTCAGATTACCATTTTTTATTGATCTTTGGGTTCTGTTGGTTACAAGCTTGTAAACTCTTTCTCTAAATACATTGTTGGAAGGTTTTACCTTCAAAGAAACTAGAATTCTCTTGCTAAAATTTATTTTCTTTCAGTATCCTATTTTTTAAATTCTCTGCTTGAAAAGGGCTTGGAAAATATTTATTTTCCTGGAAATAAAGAACGTTCATTTATTTATTCGGAAATGCTTTTCCTCTTTAGCTTTTATTCTTTTGGTATCTCTTTTTTGTATATGTTTTTTTCAGTATACTCTGTTTACTGCTGTTTCAAATATTGAGGCAACTTTCAGTTGCTTCAATATTAGATAATTCTAGGGACTCTAAAACAAGCCGAGAATGTGAATTCTAAAATGAAAATGAGAAAATATTGGAAGTAGTGGACAATTTTAGGTTAAAAATTTAACAAAATAATTTTTTATTTATGTTTTAAACCCATACTCATGGAGGATTATGGTTGGTTAAAGCGGGGCCAGTGTTACTTGTAGATGGTTAAAAAGGTTTTTTGTCATCCCGCAAGGCCAAGAGAAATTAAACAAGAAGAAACTTGTGCCAAAGAGGGAAAGACATATTTTCTTCGTTTTTTTGTGGCACTAGCCCCTCCCCCCTTCAAGGAAGGATTGAAAATACATCTTTGGATCGATTTATAGTTCTAATTTATCGTCATGTTTTGCACATCTTTTTTCTCGCTTTTTCATAAATCTGTAGAAAATTTTCAAATTTGAGTTTTTTAGAACATGAGTAAAACTGCTAGAAATATATACTGGATGCGAGAACGGGCTTCTAAACACAGGAACCCTGTTTTTTGTTTTTTTATGTCACTTGTCCTGGTTGTGAGCTAACGAGTGTATCGCCAAAAGCAAAAAGGGGAAGAACATTGTATAAAGAAGGCTGGCCTAAAGTGGTATCTGTCCTCTAACTATCTGTTCTTTTTATAGATATATTTAAAATTTGACTGTATTCACCGTTTACACATTCATCCGAGTGGATGATAATCTGTGATGTGTTTTTAAGCGAGTTACGACGACATCTATAATGCATACTAGTAGATGGCGTATAATATAGATGGCACTAATAAAAGCCAATTACTGAAAACATATAACTTATTATTCCTTAGTATATGGGTAAGAAGGGCTCCAAAGATTGGTTTTACTGATATGTTCTCCTTAGAGCTTACAAATGTTTCCAAATTATACTATTAATGAAAACGCAAGAACACCTACAAACTTAAGCTTAGCGGCGTAAATTCATCTAAATTTTATGGGGGGGGGGGGGCAAAGTTGGAGCCAATTTTCCCAAATCAAGTGAAAAATGAGCTATATAATAACGTAAATGTAAAGATATACTAAAGAAAATTGACCTGTTTCTGTGGATACTTGAATTATACCCGCTTATCTTAGATTTGACCAGATTTTTGACGAAAATAAATTTCAGCTGGAGGGCCAAACTGGGGTCTAGGGGGGGGGGCTGAGGTCCGGGAGGGGAACCCCCCCCCCCCAACCCATTGTAAATTACGCCCCTGCTAAAGCTTAAAATGCTTGGAAACGTATTTTGTATGTTATGAATTTGTGTAAAAAGTCTGAATATATTCGCATTAAGTTAACCCCAAGAAATCTTCTGAGATTTTTCAAATATAAGTCCTTCTTTCTCCAGATTAAAAAAAAAAACAAGTTTTTTTAAATGAAAGTAAGGAGTGACATTAAAACTTAAAACGAACAGAAATTACTCCGTATATGAAAGGGGCTTTTCGTCCTCAACGCCTCGCTCTTTACGCTAAAGTTTGACTCTTTCTCTTAACTCGACTTCTTAAAAATTAAAAAAACTTTAGCGTAAAGAGCGAGGCGTTGAGGACGAAAAGCCCCTTTTATATACGGAGTAATTTCTGTTCGTTTTAAGTTTTAATGTTGCTCCTTACTTTCATTTAAAAAAAACTTGTTTTTTTTGTTTAATTTCTGGACATTTTTAAATTAATGCATTTTTTGATCTTGGCTCTCCAAGCATAAATAATTAAAACGAAATTTGCATATTAATTTTTTTGGGCTATATGGGTTTTTCATAGTTATAATTGGAAGATTTTGAGAAAAAGGAACGAGAGAGGAGGCCTAGTTGCCCTCCAATTTTTTGATTACATAAAAAGGCAACTATAACTTTTAATTTTTTTACTAACGTTTTCATAAGTAAAAAATATACGTAACTTACGAATGAACTTGCGTAGCGAACTTCTATATTCGTATGTTCTATTGCGTATATGAAGGGGCTCACCCCTAGTCGATACCTCGCTCTTCACACTAAAGCTTAAATTTTGTCCCAATTCCTTAAGAATGACCCCTGAATCACAAAGGCCGTAGAATAAATAGTTGAAATTACAAAAAATGATTTAGCGTAAAGAGCGAGGTATTACGAGGAGGTAAATCCCTCATATGCGTAATAATTTCTGTTCGTTTTAAGTATTAATGCTGCTCCTCACTTTCAGTAGAAAAAACTTTTCATATTTATTTTTTCATTGTTTTTTTTAAATAATGCTAGAAAATCCTGCGCCCCCTCCATTGAAAGTCTCTTCCCCCATGAGAAGTTCCTCCATGGAAAGATCCTCCCACGTAACCCCCCCTCAACTCTCCTCCAAACCAAAAAATCCCCCTGAAAACGTCTGTACACTTCCCAGTAACCATTACTATATGTAAACACAGGTCAAAGTTTGTAACTTGCAGCCCCTCCCACGGGGACTGCGGGGGAGTAAGTCGTCCCCAAAGACATAGTTATTAGGTTTTTTACTATGGTGAATAAAATGGCTATCTCAGAATTTTGATCCGGTGACTTTGGGGAAAAAATGAACGTGGGAGGGGGCCTAGGTGCCCTCCAATTTTTTTGGTCACTTAAAAAGGGCACTAGAACTTTTAATTTCCGTTAGAATGAGCCCTTTCGTGACATTCTAGGACCACTGAGTCGATACGATCACCCCTGGAAAAAAAAAAAAAAAAAAAAAAAAAAAACAAACAAATAAACACGCATCCGTGATTTGTCTTCTGGCAAAAAATGCGAAATTCCACATTTTTGTCGATAAGGGCTTGAAACTTCTACAATAAGGTTCTCTGATACGCTGAATCTGATGGTGTGATTTTCGTTAAGATCGTATGACTTTTAGGGGGTATTTCCCCCTATTGTCTAAAATGAGGCAAATTTTCTCAGGCTCGTAACTTTTGACGGGTAAGACAAATCTTGATGAAATTTATATATTTAAAATCAGCATTAAAATGCGATTCTTTTGATGTAACTATTGGAATCAAAATTCCATTTTTTAGAGTTTTGGTTACTATTGTGCCGGGTCGCTCCTTACTACAGTTCGTTACCACGAACTGTTTGAAACTATTGCAGATAGTGCGACATTTATTCTACAATAAAATGTTCAATTCTTCTCACTTCTTTATCAAGCTTCATTGTGTTGCCTTACGTTTTCTTTTTTAATTTAATTCGTTTATTTGAAAGTTATATACAATAGTAGCCGAGAAGCAGAAATGGCAATGTATGTTTTTCCCAGAAACAGTTTATAAAAAGATATATTTAGGCGTGGTATTCTCAAATGAAGCTTGTCGATTCAAAGAAATATTTGATTAGCTTGTATTTATCTGGAATTATGGAAACTTTTTGGAAACACTAGATTTTCTAACTTTTTATTGGCATTTATCTATAATTCTTGTGTTAAAACAAACAAGGTAAACAAATGCTTTTCCTTGTTGAAATATGAGCAAGAGAAAGGTGGAGTTTAAATTGTTGAGCCATTACGTAACTTTGCTTTTAAAAAAGATATAAGCATTTCCTTTTAATTATTGTTTCCCAAGCAAAGTTTTATTCTGGTATATCTTTTTAAGCAGAAAAGTAGCGAATATACAACTTAGAAACGAAGTCTCTTATAGTTGCAGCGCCCCCTCCTCTTTCCTATCGCACGCAAACGCACTTGCGATTCACGTTTAGTTTTGATTGATAAGATATGATTTATTACTGAAGAACGGCTATCACAAGCCCAAATGGGCCGAATTCGCACTTTAGCGTCAATTAACAAAAGTAAACTATAAAAAAATAACAACAAAAAAGTTATAAAAGGGTAAATGTCAAATAGGTAAAAATGTCAAAAATAATAAAAAATAAAAGGCAACTGCCGAATCAACAGAAAACGTTAAAATAGTGAAAACTCGTAAAATTAAAAGGAATAAATAATTAAGTCAAAACCACAATTTAGTTTTGTGACCAAGAGATAGAAAGCTCAAGTTTGCAAAATCCGTGTTAAAATTATAAGGTAGTAAGGGAGTAGGGTGGGGGCACATAATGCCTCTTATGTGCAATATTTCTGAGAATTTTTCTCTTAAACTGCCATATTTTTTGGAACCTTAGTCTTGAACATCACTCCCCGCAAAACTTATCCGACGCATTTTCGTTAGGTGCCTTCCGGTCTGTGTCCCTCGAACTTTCATGATGTTTTTTTTCTAATGCCCTCCTTTTCTATTTGATGTTGAATTAAATCTTTAACGAAAAATACCACTCGCCTTTATGTTTTTGGTAGTAGTTGACGCCAAATCTAAAGAAATGAAAAAAAAATATACTCCCCTAAAAACTTTCAATTTTAGAACAACCTTAAGAAAATCTTACAAAATTGCAGTTTTCTCATATGAATCGGTGTAGGGTCAAGCTAAGGGTAAGAGGATTGAGGTTGAATACATGGTTGAGGTTTCTGTCTGGTTTTCTCTAATGCGCTTTGTTTTGGTGTTTTGTCGAATCAGCTCCCGTGTACGAGCCTGCTGTTGTCTCTTTTTAAATATCTTTCAAAAAGTCATGATTAACATACACAAGGGATCAATCAGTAGGACAATAAAAAAAAAGCGGAAAATCTGTAAAAGAAATATGCAGGATGTGCTTCGAATCTGTTATACGCTTGGAAGGAAGCTTCGAAAGACATTTCCTCTAGAGAACATATGATCATCGCTTTTGTTTTTCTTGCAAGAGATCCAATTTTATGGTTAACTTGTAAAGTCAATATTATAGATGCCTTTAAGCTTGCATAGAATAAGAATAACTTCAGAAATTGGCCATAACAATAAGTGGACACACGTGTGACCCTTGGCGGGGGCCTGGGATTTTACGTCAAGAGGATCGGGGATTAAATTAATTAAATATCCTTTATGGACCTTAGTTTTATAATCTCTGCGGGGGCCCTCCGGACTGCTATAAAGGTTGAAGCTCTCAGCCCCCCCTTATTTATTGGGATGGTTGCTGCTGTAAAACGGAAATTGTTGATTATATTAAGTTTGGGGTATAATTATGCTTTAGAAAGGTAAATTAAATTTCAAAGTTTTCCATTTTTTTACAATCAACATATTTTCACAATATTGTTGATTATATTAAGCATGGTATGTAATTATGCTAAAAAAATGTACAATTTAATCCCAAAGCGTTTAATTTTTTACAATAAACATATTTTCACAATATTGTTGATTATATTAAGGATGGGGTGCAGTTTTGCTAAAGAAAGGTGAAATTAAATACCAAAGTGTTCCATATTTTACAATAAACATATTTTCGCTACATTGTTAATTATATTAAGGGTGGGGTGTAATTATACTAAAGATAAGTAAAATTTAATGCCAAAGTCTTCCATTCTTTACAATAAACATAGTTTCACAATATTATTGATTATATTAAGGATGGGGTGTAATTATGCTTTAGAAAGTGAAATTTAATGTCAGAGTGTTCAATTTTTTTTCACAATAAACATATTTTCACAATAGGCTACTCAAATCAAGAGTCCTTGGATTTTCCTAGAAATGCTTACATCTCTCCCTCCTTGTTCAAGTTTCAGCATGCTCCATTCTTTAAACGACTTTCCACACTACACTCTAAACTCCCTGAGCTTCAAAACCGCAAGGTTTTCGAAGAAAAAGTGGAGAAGGGCTCAGAATATCAAGAACACTAAGCACAATTTTCTAGATTGTTTTGCACTTCCATGCGTTTTTATGAGCCATGCACTTTTCTAGGTGGTTGGAAGACTTGATGCCCTGTCCCTCCCCAAATTTTCTTTATTTTCATTATTTCTCTTAACTTAGCTTAATTCTCTTATTATTATTTTTTTTGCTGTTTTGATGAATACTGATTCCCCCAAACTGTTTGTATCATATGAACTCTTGTCTGCGTTCTTGTCTTTAGCGTTCCTCTAGGAGCCGGAAAGAGGATCTCAAGCTCATATTGAAGGTGAAAGTAATTTCGGTATTCATGTGAAGGTGGGATACTCATCATTCATAAACCAACATTTGACAGAAATAAATTTGCCAAGTTAACAGTTAACAGTATGAATTGGGGTATAATAATTCCTTGGAATATGCCAGTTTGTTTTAGCTTAGTTGTAGCCTATTTACAAATTTAGCGAGGAAAAAGAAAATTTTAATCTTGAGAACAGTGCCGTCTTGTTTGCATACGCAACAGACACTACCATTACTGTCTCAAAACTTTTGTTTCTACTACTAACAACTCAGTATAGCACCAAGCCCGGTAACGTCAATGCGCTACAAACGTTCCTCCACCCTGATTTATTCAGACCTTCACTCTTTACTCTCTCTCGTGATGTCTAAGTTTCATCGAAATATTTTCTTGTGGCCTTTTCTTATCCGATTCGGGGACAAACTGCGTTTCGTTTAGCTTCATATGGATTGCCGAAAAGTACAGTTGTTGGCCATCTAGCATCCTTCGTCTGTAAAACGTGGCCTAGCCATCTTGGCCTTCTTTTCGTTCAAACACCCGAAATCCTCTGGATACAGCCTTGTGCTTACCTCTTAAGCTATGATTTGACTTTCACTTTTTGCAACTGACCTGATTCACATTGACCTGATTTATGCCGGGTTGATGAAGGCCTACCAAAAATTTTTTTTTAGCCGCCATCGATTGGTTAAACTTCTCAACACTGAATTTAAATAATAATTTATGATAGCTAGAAATTGTTCACGATAGCACAATATATTTTTAATAGCCCAAATACTAAATGATATTCCATCACTATTATACACAACACTTCTGATAACCCAAAATCTAACATATGATAGACCAATGCTTATCATATACTTATGATTGCTAATCAAATCAGCCTAACTAGATGAACCTTATTCAGACCAAGCACTATAACCCTCTTTAAACTATCAATATTTTTCAGTTTTGGGGATTTCTGATTTGTCTAACCTTGGTCTTATGTATCTTGGCCTTCTTGACTTCTTGACATGTTGGCCTTATAAAGTGGGATACAACCGCATATTTCGTACAGCTTAATATTTGACTTATGGTAAGATAAGTAACTAAGACTATCGTCTGGTAATTTCTCTCGTTATCATCTACCATATCTTCGTCAACCTCTCAATGACACCCAAGTTTAAGAACCATTGTTAATCACTGTAATAAACGCAGCTTCTAATTATATAATCTTAGTTTGAAGACTTATCTTCCTATTCTTCCAAAAAAATTCAGTAAGGATTGAAGGTATTGTGCCCAGAGCGAAATTCACATTGTTATGTTTTTACTGTTAAAATAATATTTGTCATGTCAATCAGTTTTAAGGGATAATATTCTAGAAACAACAAATTACCCATACTAAAGCTAGCTAGAATAAGGAAAAATTATTGGATATCTCAGTATTTGTTGATATTTGGCATTATATAGTCTGCCCGGGGTGCTTCAAGGTAAGAGCCTGGTTTGTCCTGGATAAGTCATAAAAGGGCATAATTAAAAATATGGTTATTCGCTGGATCAGTGTTTTTTCAAGGGTTGAAACGTAAAAGATTTTGTATCGGTAAAATTATAGTTCGTTGCCGAATAATACTGTGACATTTTGTTATATAGTAAGAAGTATGTTGGGTAGTCTTTAATTATAGTTAGTTTACATTATAAAATTATATTTATTAAGTAATTGTATATTATTACGGTTTATAATTATATATTATTAAATCAAATCATAGTTCGTCGCCGAATAACACGGTGATATTCTGTTATACAGTACGAAGTATAGTGCATAGTTTTAAATTGTAGTTAGTTCAAACTATAAAATTATGTTTCTTAAATAATTATTTATTATCATGGTTTATTATTATTTATTATTAACCAATCATTTATTAAATAAAATTATAGTTCGTCACCGAATAACACGGTTACATTCTGTTATATAATACGAAGTATGTTGGGCAGTCTTTTAGCTAGGGAATTGATATATTTTCCCATGCATAGTTGATATGCCCTACCCCTTATAAGACTTCGGCACCTTCAGCTTTCAGGTTATTTTAGGTCATTTAGGTTCAAGTCGACCGAATATTCTTTTCCTAGACCTATTTCGAAGTGTCTCTTGGGACGAAGTCCTTGGCCAATAATTAACTAGCAACTTGGAAATAATTACAGCATGTAATTTTTTTTCAACTTCGGCCTTTTTATATAATGAACTCTATTGACATGGATTTGAAATATGTTTGAAGCTGGATATTCTTTTTTTTTCAATCGTCCGCCCTGGACTGTCCTTTTTGTGCCAAGCTAAAATGGTATCGGTCGATGAGCTATGTATGGTTAAATTATGTCCAGTTGATGTCGGTTGTATCCCAATTAACCGAGACAAAATCACTACCTGGAATTCAATATGGCTGAGGTTCCTATAAAACGAGTAAGGTAGAAATATGTAACGATTGCAACTTATCCATTTATGCCCTAATCTGTGAAGTAATCACGAATTTAGGTTTTGAACCCGAAATCTGTGAAGTAAATGTGTGTTTGCAAACGGAACCTGTGAACGAAGGCTCAAAATAAACATTTATTACTTTCTAACTCATTGTCGGTAAAAAACAAACTGTTGGGCACCCCTTTTGTTTTGAACTCGACGATAAGATGTGTCTGATTAGTTTGGTTTGTTGTTTAGTTTGATTTTAGTTTTTGTTGAAATGTTATATAATTCCCCTTTTTGGGGAATTTCGACAATTTATGTTGTGTTCCGAAATCTCCAAAATTAATTCCCGTGCATTTTCCTGATTCGGGCAAATAAGAGAGTTCGGCTATGGAACTTTTCATTCAACAAGATCATCCTGTATTTATGACTATTATTTTCAAACAGTTCGTGGTAACGAACTGTAGTAAGGAGCGACCCGGCTCAATAGTAACCAAAACTCTAAAAAATGGAATTTTGATACCAATAGCTACATAAAAAAATCGCATTTTAATGCTGATTTCAAATATATAACTTTCATCAAGATTAGTCTGACCTATCAAAAGCCTGAGAAAATTTGCCTCATTTTAGGAAATAGGGGAAAACACACCCTAAAAGTCATACAATCTTAACGAAAATCACACCATCAGATTCAGCGTATCAGAGAACCTTATTTTAGAAGTTTCAAGCTCCTATCTACAAAAATGTGGAATTTCGCATTTTTTACCAGAAGACAAATTACGGATGCGTGTTTATTTGTTTGTTTGTTTGTTGTTGTTTTTCAGGTGGGATCGTATCGACCCAGTCGTCCTAGAATGTCGCGGGAGGGCTCATTCTAACGGAAATTAAAAGTTCTAGTGCCCTTTTTAAGTGACCAAAAAAAATTGGAGGGCACCTAGGCCCCCTCCCACGCTCATTTTTCCCCAAAAGTCACCGGATCAAAATTCTGAGATAGCCATTTTATTCATCATAGTCAAAAAACCTAATAACTATGTCTTTGGGGACGACTTACTACCCCGCAGTCTCCCTGGGAGGGGTTGCAAGTTACAAACTTTGACCTGTGTTTACATGTAGTAATGGTTACTGGGAAGTGTACGGACGTTTTCAGGGTTTTTTTTTTTGGTTTGGGAGGGAAAGTTGAGGTGGGGGGGGGGTACGCGGGAGGATCTTTCCATGGAAAAACTTCTCATGGGATAATGCAAATTTTTGCATTATTTGCATTATTTAATAAACAAGGAAAAAATAAATATGAGAAGTTTTTTCTACTGAAAGTGAGGAGCAGCATTAAAACTTAAAATGAGGAGAAATTATTGCGCATATGAGGGGTTTACCTCCTCGTAATACCTCGCTCTTGACGTGAAAGTATTTTTACTAATTTCAACTATTTATTCTACGGCCTTTGTGATTCAAGGGTCATTCTTAAGGAGTTGGGACAGAATTTAAGCTTTAATGTAAAGAGCGAGGTATCGACGAGGGGTTAACTCCCTCACATACGCAATAAAAATATACGAACATAGAAGTTCGTTGCGTAAGTTAATTCGTAAATTACGTGTATTTTTTACTAATGAAAATGTTCGTAAAACAATTAAAAGTTCTAGTTGCCTTTTTATGTAATCAAAAAATTAGAGGGCAGCTAGGCTTCCTCCCTCTCTCCTTTTTTCTCAAAATCTTTCGATTAAAACTATGAGAAAGCCATTTAGCCAAAAAGAAAATTAATATGCAAATTTTGCATCAGGTATTACGCCCCCTCCCCCTCTAAAATAAGATAAGCGACATTACCGCCTTACAAACTCATCAAGACAGGGATTGCAATTGAAGCAAGTTAATTAAATGAATGAAGTTAACAATTAAATTTTGAATTAAGTTTCCCATCATTTCTTCCCAGGTAGAAAGAAAATTATGCAAGTAAGTGATAATTTTATAGCATAGTGTCAAGGTGCTAGAGCTTATTAGCACAACTTGTCTTTTTCACCTTTTTGAACTAATCTTTGCGATCTCTCTGGACGTTGTCCCATGGGAGAACGCCACATCTAAATTTTTCTGTCGGTCAATTTACCGTAGTTAGTTAGTTTCTCCTAAGCATAATTTAGAGTGCTACCTCTATTATTCTCATTGTCATTTCGTTCACAATTTTTACGGAACGGGCTAGTAGGGATAATTTCTTGATAACTAGGTGTGACTCCAGAGTGTACTCTGGGGGGAAGGGATGTTCACTGATTTGACCTCTATCCCCTCCCTAAAATATAATTTATATAGAAGAAAGACACTTTCTAGTTATTTAATGGTTAAATAAGACCAAAAAGTGCATTTATCCGAATCGAATTTTGGGAAGAGAGCTGCTGAATTCTGGAGATGTTTTAAACTGTTTTAAGGTCACCTTCACTTTCATTGGAACAAAGTTGTTAAAAGCTTTCTATTTTATCAATTTTTTACTTCCGACTTCTGTTAATCCTAGATAAAAGGGAGCTGCTGCCTCAGCCCTTCGATTGTTACGATTCAGTTTATCGTTTCTCAAAAATTTGTGTTTTCGTTTAAAAATTACCATTGCACTAATAAAAGAGGAGCTGTCTTCCTTTGGCATTCATACTGCTCACTTAATCAGAATATATCGCTCCAAAGAAATGGAGGCAAGGGGAATAATTGACCTTTACAGGCACCAGTCCCCACCTTAAAAATACAACGACCTTTCCTCTAATATATGCTGAAAAGTGCATATTTATCATATGTTGCCGAGTGTCCAACTAAGTTATGTATAACTTCTTAGCATTACTGTATGAATGATCCATGATAACCGTCTAGTTTGTTTGGGCTTAGTGTAGGTTTGGGGACGAAAGCGCCACCATATGGTAGTATGAGCTCTTATACTTGGGTGGCAACATATATAGCTTTTCGATTATTTGAAAACGAGCACCAGTCTCATAATTCTTGGTCAACGGCATTTTGGGCAAAAATTGTTGTTTTACGGCGTAAAATGGCAAAAATCAACACTTTGATGTTGCACAGTTTCTTTTGTAATTTATAAAGGCAACAATGCTGCCCATTCACATTTGGATGAGGTGTCGTCCTGTATACTACGTCCACGAGTTCGGTACGATCATGCCAGGCGAAAAGAAATCAAACAGTTCGTGGTAACGAACCCGGCTAAATAGTAAACGAAACTCTAAAAAACGGAATTTTGATGCTAAAATATACATCAAAAGAATCGGATTTTTATGCTGATTTTAAATATATAAGTTTCATCAAATTTAGTCTTTGTCATCAAAAGTTACGAGCCTGAAAAAATTTGCCTTATTTTAGAAAATAATGCATGTCTGATTTTGGCTCTCCGTACATAAATTATTAAAATGAAATTTGCATATTAATTCTTTTTTTTTGGCTAAATGGCTTTCTCTTAGTTTAGATCAGACGATTTTGAGAAATAAGGGGTGGGGAAGGAGGCCTAGTTGCCCGCCAATTTTTCGGTTACTTAAAAAGGCAACTAGATCTTTTAATTTTTTAACGAACGTTTTTATTAGTAAAAAATATACGTATCAAGAATTAACTTACGTAACAAACTTTTATATTCTTATATTTTTGATTATATATATGAGGGGGTTGGTCCCCTCGTTAATACCTCGCTCTTCACACTAAATCTTGTTTTCTCTCAATTCTTTAAGAATGACCCCTGAATCAGAAAGGCCGTAGAATAAATGGTTGAAATTACTTAAAAAATTTTTAGCATAAAAAGCGAAGTATTTATCTCCTCCTAAATACCTCGCTCTTTATGCTAAAGTATTTTTAGAACCCCTCATATGCGTAATAATCTCTGTTCGTTTTAAGTTTTAATGCTTCTCCTTACTTTCAATTGAAAATAACTTTTTTATGTTTATATTTTCATTGTTTTTTTCAATAGTAATGCTAGAAAATCCTGCCCCCTTTTCATTGAATTTTTCTTCCCCCATGAAATATTCCTCCAAGGAAAGATCCTCCCATATAGCCCCCTCCCTGAACCCCACACCCAAACCAAAAAAAAAACCTGATAACGTCGGTACACTTCCCAGTAACCATCACTGTATGTAAACATTGGTCAAAGTTTGTAACTTGCAGCCCCTCCCACAGGGACTGTGGGGGGTAAGTCATCCCCAAAGACATAGTTATTATGGTTTTCGACTATGCGGAAGAAAATGGCTATCTCAAAATTTTGATCCCCTTCCCTTCCCTTTCGAAGTGGGAGAAACGACACAAAAATCCATGATCTTTTTGTCTGTTTAGTGATAAAAAGAAAAATGACACTCCAATAGAATTTCTAGAAGGGTTGATCCTGCAATAAAAATTAACTAAACAAACGCATAGACCTACTGATAGCCTTAAAATTAGCGTGAAAGCAAGTTTATGTCTGACTGTTGAAATTTGAGTTTTAACCAAAGTAATTAGACTTCCGCAATTAGCCTCAAGTCATATGTGAATGAGCTGTGTGACTTAGTTAACCACCATAAAGCTACTGTTTTATATGTCTATATAGTGACCACAGAAACATCTGGTGTTATTCTATAGTAACCAGAGGCGCTGGGATCATCTCAGCCTGTTTCCAAAATTCGGAAACCCATTCCAGCAAGTCTCTTCTAGTGTCTATCCAGCTGGAGAACTCTCTGGAACTGTGATATTTGTTATTTCGTATTGTTATTGTTGTTTTAAGTGTTTGTTATATCCATCTAAAATGGAAGGCATAGACTTGAGTATGTGGAACGCTGGGGCGTTTCTGTTTCCCCAGAATGCGGCTTTATATTATCCGGTATGTTTATTTTTATTTTGTTAGTAAATTGGATCATCTCGCCTACGAATGTCAAACTTTATAACTATGAAGCCTGGTATTTATTTTCGAAAAGGTAGTCAAGGTGAAATTTAAAGGGGGAGAATTAATTTTATGCGTATCGTGTATTTTTCATTGTTATTTGAAGTTCAGTGAGGTATGGTCTCCCCGAACAGTTCTAGGTGGTCAGACTGTTACAAGGCATCAACGATTTACTAATTGTTAATTGTACTAGAAAAAGTAAAGCAACGAATGAAACACTGTGGGTGCACTTACATCTAAACTTTAAAGGATTGTCAGAGGGAGTGTCGAGGTGTAGGCAGGGGGATTCGAAAAGGGAAAATATGCATATGTAGGGCTAAATTTTTGGTGGAAAGGGCACTAAAGACTCTCCTAACACTGGTCTTATCAGTATCCTTCGAAAGAGTTTTATGGGAGGGAGGGTCTTACCTTCTATATGTAGGTGTGATTGACATCCGGTGGGTCAGTCTTTTTTTAACTTCTGTTATTCAACTCTTATCTACTACCCAAAGTAATTTTGTTGCTCAAAACCATGAAATTCCCAACACGAGTTTTAAGCAATGAGCGACATTGAGTTTTTGTTTGTTTATTTAATTGGTTAACGATGACACTTATAGAAATATGACAAATATATCTTCAAACGTGTTGCTGAAATACGATGATAGCTGTACTTTGTTTCTGGAATTTCAGATTTGTTGGGAAATCCTATTGTTTCTTACAATATTTATGGAAATAGGATCCATTAGACAGTTAGTTAAAATTGATCAAAAACAGAAATAGATTTGGGTGAATATTTGAAAAGAACATTGAATATGGTGTTTTTAGCTTATCGAATATCATGGTAAATTTGAAAATAATCGATTCGATTAAGTCTTTTAGGGCAAACAATCAAGGGTAGAGTTTGAGGGAAGAGACCAACTATACCCTGCTATGTCCCAAGGGCTATTTTTTTTTTTTTTTTTTTTTTTTTTTTGCGTGGTTGACTTTTTTGCGTAAAAGATCTTACAATTGCAGACGGAAATTTTGTCATCTCTAGTCCTCTTGAAACGTGGTATAGTGTAATATACGTAAAATTTCGGACATAGTTATTCTTTTAGCACGAAGTTTGGTGATTTTACAATTTTTTTTGGAGAATAAGCTGTCAAAGGTTATAAACCGCTATTATTTTGAGCTATTTATCAAACAGTTCGTGGTAACGAACTGTAGTAAGGAGCGACCCGGCTCAATAGTAACCAAAACTCTAAAAAATGGAATTTTGATACCAATAGTTACATCAAAAGAATCGCATTTTAATGCTGATTTTAAATATATAAGTTTCATCAGGTTTAGCTTTACCCATCAAAAATTACGAACCTGAGAAAATTTGCCTTATTTTAGAAAATAGGGAGAAACGCCCCTTAAAAGTGATAGAATCTTAACGAAAATTACACCATCAGATTCAGGGTATCAGAAAACCCTACTGTAGAAGTTTCAAGCTCCTATCTACAAAAATGTGGAATTTTGTATTTTTTGCCAGAAGGCAGATCACGGATGCGTGTTTATTTGTTTTTTTGTTTTTTTTTCTTTTTCCCAGGCGTATCGACCCAGTTATCCTAGAATGTTGCAAGAGGGCTCATTCTAACGGAAATGAAAAGTTCTAGTGCCCTTTTAAGTGACCAAAAAAATTGGAGGGCACCTAGGCCCCCTCCCACGCTAAAAATTTTACCAAAGTCAACGGATCAAAATTCTGAGATAGCCATTTTATTCAGCGTAGTCGAAAAACCTTATAACTATGTCTTTAGGGACGACTTACTCCCCCACAGTCCCCATGGGAGGGGCAACAAGTTACAAACTTTGACCAATGCTTACATATAGTAATGGTTATTGGGAAGTGTACAGGCGTTTTCAGGATGATTTTTTTGGTTGGGGGAGGGGTTGAGAAGAGGGGGATATGCTGGGGGAACTTTCCATCGATAATTTGTCATGGGGGATGAAAATCTCCATGAAGAGAGCGCAGGATTTACTAGCATTATTTAAAAACACAATGAAAAAATAAATATGAAAAGTACTTTCAGCTGGAAGTAAGGAACAGCATTAAAACTTAAAACAAACAGAAATTATTACCCATTTGAGTGGCTCACCTCCTCCTAATACCTCGCTCTTTACGTTAAAGTATTTTTTGTAATTTCAACTATTTATTCTACGGCTTTTGTGATTCTGGGGTCATTCTTAATGAATTGGGACAAAATTTAAGCTTTAGTGTAAAGAGCGAGGATCTGACAAGGGGGCGAACCCCCTCATATATGTAATAAAAATATGAGAATGCAAAAGTTCTTTACGTAAGCTAATTTATAAGTTACGTAAATCTCTTACTAATAAAAATATTCGTGAAAAATTAAAAGTTCTAGTTGCCTTTTTAATTAACCAAAACATCGGAGGGCAACTAGGCTTCCTCCCTCGCTCTTTTTTTCTCAAAATCATTTTTTTCTCAAAATCATATTACTTCGTATATGAAAGAGGCTGCTTCCTCATCAACGCCCCGCTCTTTACGCTAAAGTTTTTTACTGTTTTAAAAAGAAGAATTGATAGACAGAGTCAAACTTTAGCGTAAAGAGCGGGGCGTTGATGAGGAAGCAGCCTCTTTCATATACGAAGTAATTTCTGTTCGTTTTAAGTTTTAATGTCGCTCCTTACTTTCAGTTAAAAAAACTTGTTTTTTTTTATTTAATTTAGTTACAGGAACAATTGAATAAAAGAAAGAAAGAAAGATCCCCTTCCTAGACCCGCCGGGAAGCTGCTATTTCTTGGGGGGGGGGGCGGGGGCTAGCCTAAACTATGGTGAAACCTGTCGCTGAGGGTTTTTAAGCCCTATTTTTAGCCTCCTCCTCTATGTCATCTTCACTATGCGTCACAGAGCAAAGAACGATATCGTAGTTTATCTTGCTTGATTTAACAGTTTGTTGAGGTTGAGTTAACTATTTTGTCTAGGTACGTTGCAGGGGCTTTTTTGGGTATGTGTGTATGTGTGTGTAAAGAAACACATTTTATATGAAAATTTGGATGATAAGTGATCATAAATTTGGGAAATTAGATTTTGTAAGGGGGGTGAACCCCTCCCCTTTCCCCGCACACACCCCTGATCGTTTCGATTTTTGCATCTTCTGCATTTACCCCTTCAAAGTTAGTCCACTGTTTTAATCAAAAATCTATGCGCAACTTGGGTTCTAACAATTCTTGAGAATTTTTAAATTTTCTAAAGAAGGCTCTGGAAACGACAATTTTGTTTGCCAAACTCCTCATACTGGAACTGCCCAAATATCTCCATCCCTTTGGGTTTCTTAATCTTACCTTTCTCTAGAAAAGGAGGTTAGACTTTCTAGTTTTCTGTATTTTTCTACTTTCACTTCCATCATAATTCAATCGACTTTGTCTCATATTCACTGAATTGCATCTGTGTTTCAATGACATGTTATCAATTAATATCGCCTGTTTTTGATGTTGGCTCCCAATTATCTTGAAATGTTACTAAGGAAAGTTATCCAAGGGCAATTATATTCCTTTGACTAACCAAGGTCTCTGGAAAATGTTTATTCATTTTCAAAGGATAAAGAGTAATAGTCATCGGTTCAGATTCAGACATGAAAGAATCCTTTGCAGACTACATGTTTATTTATTTATTTATTACAACAATCACAGGATATTGAAAGGGTTCAGTTGAAAGTTCTATATTCAAAGAAATCAGATATATAGCTGCGTTTATTTTACTAAGTTTTCAGCAAGAATAGCCTTGATTCTACAGGAGAGGGTGACTAAAAAAGATACTTGTATGATACAGCGCCGACCACTCAAGTTTTTCATTCATTGACGCACTATAAACCGGTTTCCTTCGTTTGTTTCTTTCAGCTTAACGTGATACAAGACAAAAGCAAGTGACAAAATAGATGGGAAATTTATAATTTGGGCTATATATTTGTACATTAGGGTCCGGGGGTGGGGGTAAAGTATTTGGGCAATTTGAAATCAGAAAGCAATTCTTACTTCATAATATGCAGAATGATTGTGCCTAATACATTAGACATGCAGAACCGCTTTACTTTAACCTCCCCCCTAATGTTCAAATATATAAGCCAAATTTGTTTATAAAGCTTATATTTTTATCATACTTAAGTATGCTTCATTAGGATTAACCTAGCTTGACTTTGCGAGTGGTCGGCGCTATATTATATACATCGTATAAGACAATTTCAAGAAAGAAAAATTGTACCATACAAACAATACTTAGAAACAATAGGGAAACTTTCCTCAAGACAGTGGAATTCAAATCAGTGAATATTTCGGCCCTTTTTGGAAGGGCCGTCTTCAGCACAACACCAATATATATATATATATATATATATATATATATATATATATATATATATATATATATATATATATATATATATATATATATATATATATATATATATATATATACATATATATGAATGTATGTATTTTACCAAAGTCTATAATGGTTGGTTCAATCATCTACGTTTCCTGTCTTTCTATTAAAAGCCTAAAGAAAGATCTCCTTTATAATTGCTAACATATGGTGGGGTCACATCTGGAAAGACGGCTCTGTCTTCTGCTCTCTCAGATGTTAAGAATCCAAAAGAAAATATACAAAGTGCTCAGGTTTGTTAGTCTGAAATCTCTCCAAGGATGTTGGCACTTCTCCAAGATGTAGTGCACAAAATATAAGAAATAGTTTTTATTTAATTTGTTTGTTTTGTTTAATTAAATGTGATCGTTGTCTTCACATTTCGTATGAAGAAAAATATCGACTTTCTATGCTGAAAAAAACATTTTTGGTGGTACTTTTTCTTTTGGTTGTAAATGTTTAATAATATACAAACAAAACTAAGGATTCTATAGATTTTGAATGGACGAAAGTAATGGAAAAATGGATAATTTCTAATAAGTCCGACCCTTCCTCTTGAATGGGTCTGTATCTTTACTTTAACACGGAGTTACATATATTTTTATAAAACGCTTCTAAAACAACACTAAATGTAGACAAAACGAGAGAAATTTACAACGATTAAATGAATAAATCAACACTGGTATTTCAGCAAAGAACTGCCTCCCCCCACATGCCTTGACTGACACTTGGCTGGGTAGAGAATTTAGAGTGGCGAAACCCTATATAGGCCAGTGTATTCTCCTGATGAGCCCTTGTGTTGGGTTGTTGCCTCTGAATTATTTGTCTTTATTATTTTTTTTATTGTTTGGTAAATGACGACTTATACTTATTGACGACATGACTGCCTGTCCATGGATTATTCTTTATGGTTGATTGTGTATGGCTATGCTGTTTGACCTATGTGATTGTATGGATGAGTAGGGTTAAGGCCTCATTCAAGTGCTGGTCTATATTAATCACTAATTTAGGAAAACTGTCTTCCTTTTCTCCTTCTGTCTCTCTCTTTTTTTTTTTTTTTTTTTTTTCGTGTGTTTGTGTTGTTGCATTGGTGATTTCTCTTTTCATGATATATATATATGTATATATATATATATATATATATATATATATATATATATATATATATATATATATATATATATATATATATATATATATATATATATATATATATCTCTTTTTTTTTTTTTTTTTTTTTTTTTTTTTTTTTTTTTTTTTTTTTTTTTTTTTTTTTTTTTTTTTTTTGTTTGTGCTGTAGCATTGGTGATTTCTCTTTTCATGATATTATTCCAGGTTGGATCCAGTGCTGGTGGAGAAATTTTTTTTAGTTTTCTCCCCGACAGACCTTTACCCTGGTCCAGGTTTTTAACCTGATATTGTTAATTATTGGTGAGATGGCACTTATGCAAATTTCATGTTCTTTCATCTTTTTGTTTATGTATTTATTGACCTATTGACCTTGGCATGTTTTTTGGACTATGATTGTTGGATTTTGATTTGGATGTTGGTTTGTTTTGGATTTATTTTCAATAACTTTTTATGCAACAAAACACAAATATTAGCCTCGGAACTCGGAACGATTTTTTGAAAGTTAGTAAGTGTAAAAGTCGTTGTTTTCTTTGCCAAGATCATTTTGTCCCACGGACTTCTGTTAAAAGTACATTGTATAATAAAAATTTTGCATGCAAGTTACGTGGTAATGTTAATTGTAGAACAACCAATGTAATTTACCTATTAGAATGTAATAAATGCTGCCTACAATATGTGGGGGAAACAACTAATAATATATATAAAAGATTTTCTGGACACAAGACAACAGTTAATAATGAAAAAACTAATAACTATCTAGTTCAACATTGTAGTAATGGTAAATGTTCCATATCAGATATAACTGTCACAATTTTAGAAAATTTAGAATTAGAAAATTTAAATAAAGAAGAGAAGAATAATAGACTACGTAAACAGGAGGATTTCTGGATCCATACTCTTGGTACAGCTTATCCTTTTGGGCTAAATGATCGTGTAGCAAAATATGGTGACATGTCTCATGTTGTTGTTAAATGTATTGATGGTTTTATGGACCATCCTTCTTTTACTTGTCCTACTAAACGTAAAAAACGATCGAGAGGACATAGGAAAAATAATAGAAAAAATGAATTAGATGTACATATGCTTTCTATAGATCTATGCCAGCTACTTGAATCTAGGGGTATGATTTCTGTAATAAAGTGTCTAAATAATTTATCCAAGAGGAATTTAATCAAACTTTTCTGGATTGTTAAGAATAATACAGCTCTTGATTATAATTTTAAAGTAATATGTGATACAATTTGCATTCCAACTAAAACGAAATTTATTTCAAAAAAGAAAAAGTTCGATAAGATTAGTAATAAGGATAACAGATTATATTTACCTATTAATTTTACTTGTAAGCAGATTGAAGATATTAATTTACCAGAAATTTTAAATCAGCGGCATGTGAAACAGGCCCTTCCTAGTAATTTAAATTATAATGATAGTCCAGTTTTAACTTATAAATTTTCAAAAACTATTGGGCAAATTATTTTTAATTATAATTTAATACTAAAAAAACTAGATAGCGATATAAATTGGGAACCGGTTTGTAATTGTAAGCAACTTGGCCCATTTGTAAATCCTACTTACAAACATGTTATAACAGGGGACTTGTCAATAATAAAGCAAGATGATCTTCAAATTATAATGAATAAAGGGGCTAATTTCCGTCTTTCTCATCATCTGAAACCATCGAGTGTTCTTGATGGCTTGGAAAATGATTTTGATTTATTTATTGATAAGTGGTGTAAGAAAGAGAATAAAAATAAAGAGAGTTTTCAAAGTTGGAAGAATTTAATTATTAGTAGAGTAAGAAATAAAATATATTCTAACTTAAAAAATAGTAACACTAAATCATTATTTTATAATGCGAAGATTAAACAAGCAATTGCTAATCTAAAGAATGAATTTGTAATTGTGCCAGTGGATAAAGCTAATAATAATTTTGCCATAATTTGTCAGAAGCTGTATTGTGATATCTTAAAAAGGGAGTTATGCACAACTAATGTTTATGAAAAGGTAAATATAGAGGATGAGAATTTAATTGAAAAGACTGAAGAAATACTTTTTAAAAATTTTAATATTAAAATAAATGACAATGATAAAAAGTTCCCTTTCCTATATTGGACTGTAAAATTTCATAAGAATCCCCCTAAACCACGGTTTATTGCTGGAGCAGCCAAATGTCCAACCCGCATTGCTGCTACTGACCTCTCTTTAATTTTAAAGGAAATTGTAAATAAACTTAAAACCTATTGTTCTGGTATTTAAAAATTTTCGAATTTTAATCCATATTGGAGTGTTAATAATTCACTGCAGGTGATAGATTCTTTAACAATGGTTTCAGCTAAAAGAATTGAGTCTTTCGATTTTGCGACAATGTATACTAATTTATCACTTAATTTAGTGTTTGATAATTTAAAAACTGTTATAAAGAAATCTTTCCTCTTATCTAGTAAAAGGTTCTTAAAAATAGACAGTTATAATAAAAAAGCCATATGGACAAACTGCTTTAATACTACAGTTAACTTGAGATGTTACAGCTTGGATATGATTTTTGAGTTATTGGAATTTGTTTTATACAATACTTATATAAGATTTGGGGGTGATTTGTACAAGCAAATTATGGGAATTCCCATGGGGGGGAATGCCAGCCCATTTATAGCTGACTTGTTTTTAAGTCAACTAGAATATAAATATATGATGGATAAGAATAATCCAATTAATTTAAAACATGCTTTGTCAAATAATAAAAGATATTTAGATGATATTTTGGTCTTAAATTGTAAGGATTTCATTGATATTTCTAAAAATATATATCCATCAGAGCTTATTCTTGAGCCTAGTCATGGCGCTGGTCATGAAGATCATTTCTTAGATTTAAATATTAATATTTGTGATAATAATAAATTAAGTTTTAAAATGTATAATAAAACGAATGATTTTGATTTTGAAGTGATTAGTTTCCCATTCCCTGAAAGTAATATACACTCAAATATCACATATTCAGCGTTTTTCTCACAGTTACTTCGTTATGCAAGGATTTGTAGTAATTATATTGATTTTAAAAATAGATGTAAAATCTTAAGCCAAAAATTGATATCAAGAGGTTTTTCTGCAAATAAATTAACTGGGCAATTTAAAAAATTTAGTTTTCATTATAACGAACTTTTAAATAAATATCAAAAGAATTATCTAGAAATACTTAAAGAAATTTTTAACTAATTTCGGAGGTTCGAGAAATGTTGTCACAGCGCCATTTATTTTGAATTGTTTCTAATTGAGCGGATTTTTTTAAAAAATTAGCCACATGGTAAAGATGAATTCTATAATTGTTTAGTTCATTCAGATTTTTTGCAATGTGTTAATATTTGTGATTTGGTAAAATTTATAATATTTAGTTTACCTATTGTTGCTAAAGGGAGGGATATATTAACAAGATAAGCTTGTTTTGGTTTTACTTGGTTGTTTTACATTTGCTGTTTTTTTTTTCATAGGCATGTATTTTGGGGGTGATACCTGACGCGGGGATGCCATGGATATTCTGTGGTAGCCACAACACTGTGCTGGGTAGAGAATTTAGAGTGGCGAAACCCTATATAGGCCAGTGTATTCTCCTGATGAGCCCTTATGTTGGGTGTTGCCTCTGAATTATTTGTCTATATTATTTTTTCTATTGTTCGGTAAATGACGACTTATACTTATTGACGACATGACTGCCTGTCCATGGATTATTCTTTATGGTTGATTGTGTGTGGCTATGCTGTTTGACCTATGTGATTGTATGGATGAGTAGGGTTAAGGCCTCATTCAAGTGCTGGTCTATATTAATCACTAATTTAGGAAAACAGTCTTCCTTTTCTCCTTCTGTCTCCTTTTTTTTTTTTTTTTTTTTTTTTTTTTTTTTTTTTTTTTTTTTTTTTTTTTTTTTTTGTGTTTGTGCTGTAGCATTGGTGATTTCTCTTTTCATGATATATAAAACACATGGTTCATTTTGTACCAGTGAAAAAACCTAAGAAACGAGGGCCGCCTCGGATGGACTTGCTACGCTAATAAGTGGGCATATCAACTCCGATTTGTTCGCTAGTTCCGACCATTTTTTAGCAGTTAGAGTTGGCGAGATTGTTATAATAAATGTATACAGAGACGATTGCTCCGAAATGAAGTTTGCTCTAGCCTGCAAAGAACTGGGGAAATGTATAACTAAAATTAGTGCTTCTCATCTCCGTTGGATTTTATTGGGGGACTTTAATTGTGATATATCCAAAAGTGAAAGCTCGCGTTCAGCTCTTCTGCTTAGTCTGATTCCAAATGAAAGTGCTCTTGTACCGAAAGCGGATGACTTTACGTATATTCACCCTACCGGATCAGTTCCTAACCTTGATCATGTCCTTGTATCTAGTAGTATTTTTAGTCGCTCATTAACAGTAGATGTGCTACGTGATTTTTTTTTGTTTCTGACCATTTACCGCTATCGTTCCGAATCAGTGCACCATTTTATCGAATGCGCGCAAATCGACCTTTAAAATGGAGAACAATCATTGAATGGAGTAAAACCGGTTTGACTCAGTATCAGTACTGGCTTGATAATCTACTTTTGAAGATAAAAATACCTTTTGACTTGCTCCAAACATCAGTACCTATTCCCACGTCTGAAATTCGTCTAAAACTAAATATGTACTCGTCACTTATTTCGCATGCGCTACTACAAGCGGAATTGCACTCTGTCCCTCGATCCAGAGTCCGTGCTGGGTCACAAGTTAAGGGCTGGTCCGGGAACCCATCCCTTGTTGAAACCTGCCAGAAGGTCAAATTTTGGCTCGGCATATGGATAGAATGCGGGAGACCCAAGAACGGCATAGTGAACCAAATACGGATTTCCACAAAGCGCCATTTTTCCAAAGAACTGCAAAAACATAGAGCCGCTATTTTTCAGAAAAGATAATGAGTAATCCGACGCTTCTGTGGAAAAGTTTGACCCGCAACCAGAGTGAAAGAAACGCTCCGTCAGCTCATATCTCTGCTGAGGCCTGGCAACAACATTTTTTGAAAGAATTTTCAGAACCTGATTCCAAAGTAGAATATCCTCTTAAATGTGATCTCAATCGGATACTGTCAAAAAAGACTGTATCCACGTTTATTGTTTCATTGTCTGATATTATGAATTCTGCGCAAAAAATTAAGAAACCTTTTTCGAGGGGTACATATAATATTTGTGCTAAACACATTCTTCTTGGAAGTCCCCTACTACTTTGTCACCTTGATCTCATGTTTCAAATGGTGTTCACAACTGGAATAGTTCCAACCTCATTCTCTTCTGGTCGTCTTACTCCTGTTCCAAAAATAAATCCCTGAATGAGTGTTCTTCATATCGCCCTATTACAGTTGCTACTACTTTCTGCAAGATTTTGAAACACTCGTAATGCTAGAACTTACAGATAAATGCTACATGCCGCCATATCAGTTTGGCTTCCAAAAAGGCCTAGGGTGTGCCCACGCGCTTACTGCACTGTCGTCAATACTTATAGATGCTGATAAGTCTGGTGATTCGCTCGTCCTAGGGAGTCATGATGTAAGCCATGCTTTCGACTCTCTGATTCACATACAGATTCTCCTTGAGCTATATAAACGGGGAGTTGACACGTCTGTTATTCGTGCTTTGTACGATATGTATAACCATCTTGCTGTTGTAATCAAGCTACCTGATGGGACCATAACACGTTTCGTTATTCCAGTCCGTCGAGGCGTCAGACAGGGTGCCCTTACCTCTCCAGTTGCCTTTAATAACTGTATCCTGAACGCCCAATCCAGCGCAGTTCCTTCGTGTATTTTAAAAGGGATTGATGTGTCACTAATCGCTTATGCGGATGATATTTTTAACCCCAGTCGAACAGTACAGTCGTTCGAAAGAAATTTTGCTATTTTAAGTAAAGAATATGCTAAGATTAACCTTACATTCAATAGAGAAAAATCGCACGTGGTTCTGTTCAACTGGGTTGAAACTTGAGCAGGATTTACTATTAATCTCGACGGCGCGCCAGTTTCCCCAAAATCACAAATGAAATATTTAGGGCTTCCTATTGTTGACACTCTTAAAGCAACTAGAAGGCTCTTGATCCTTCATTTCCAACATCGAACAGCAACTGCATACGAAAGCTTGGTAGCAAACAAACTTCGACTCAACCGCAAACTGCTAGCGAAACTTTACAATGCTTCTGCACTCCCGAATTTCCTATACCTTGCACCTTTTTGGCGTACGTTTACGATAACCGAGACGAAGGAACTTCGGCGAATCTATTTCCGGTATGCCAAATACCTACTTGCCCTTCCACCATGGTCATTGAAAGATACGGCATCATAGACCCGAATGCTTCTATCAGAAAAAGCATAGAAGCTTATAATATTAGAATTGGTCGGCACCCATGGAGCGCTATTTTGATTCAATGAATGTTTCGCTTTTGTATGTTTTAATTGTTTTTAAGTAAGGTGAAGTGTTGCAAAGTTTTTTGTGAAGTTTTTTAGGTCATTTCCTTTTTCCTCTTTTCTTTTATTCACATTATACTCCGTTTTTCATGTATATTATAACGGGTTATAAATAAAATCAATTCAATTCAATAAATGTCCGAATTCTGGTTAATGTCGACATTCACCGGTGAATGTCCGAAATTCCTTTTTCTCTATATGGATTCAATTAGCTTTGCGAGTCAGCTTTTTCAGTCTTGTGCAAGCTATGATGGTAAAAGTAAAAGCTAGGTTGGATTATGTTAGTTTATGTTAAATTAGGTTAGATTAAATTTGGTTCTAAATATCAGAAATAGGTTAAAAGCCTAAGCTAATCTAACCTCACCAAGCCTAATCTGTTTTTACCTAACCTATCATCATCGAACCTTGCGTTAAATGGAAAAAGTTGACTGGCAACGCTGACTAAATCCAAGGAGAAAAAAAAGTATTTCGGACATTCACCTAAAGGGAGGGATATATTAACAAGATAAGCTTGTTTTGGTTTTACTTGGTTGTTTTACATTTGCTGTTTTTTTTTTTCATAGGCATGTATTTTGGGGGTGATACCTGACGCGGGGATGCCATGGATATTCTGTGGTAGCCACAACACTGTGCTGGGTAGAGAATTTAGAGTGGCGAAACCCTATATAGGCCAGTATATTCTCCTGATGAGCCCTTATGTTGGGTGTTGCCTCTGAATTATTTGTCTATATTATTTTTTCTATTGTTCGGTAAATGACGACTTATACTTATTGACGACATGACTGCCTGTCCATGGATTATTCTTTATGGTTGATTGTGTGTGGCTATGCTGTTTGACCTATGTGATTGTATGGATGAGTAGGGTTAGGCCTCATTCCAGTGCTGGTCTATATTAATCACTAATTTAGGAAAACAGTCTTCCTTTTCTCCTTCTGTCTCTTTTTTTTTTTTTTTTTTTTTTTTTTTTTTTTTTTTTTTTTTTTTTTTTTTTTTTTTTTTTTTTGTGTTTGTGCTGTAGCATTGGTGATTTCTCTTTTCATGATATATATATATATATATATATATATATATATATATATATATATATATATATACTTATACGAAGATTTTATGCTTGATCTTCTTTTGAATATAACTTTATATTCTCTACTATCTTGAACCTTTCGAAAAGAAGCTCTCTAGCTTTTTATCTAATGATTAGAGATAACGACGAAAAAAAGAAAAACTAGGAATATATAAAGTGAGTATTCAAACTAAGACGCACAGGTATTTTGGCAAAGACCTTCCAACAAGGTCTTATCCAGGATTTTGTTCTAGGGAGGTGGGGTCCAAAAAACTTTAATAACGCATCAAAATTTGTTTACATGCATGTTATGTTTTTACGGGTTGAACCAAATTTCCGAGGAAGGGGTTTTAAATACGGGACCCTCCTCCCTTGGATACGATCTTGCCTTCCAACCCTCGAAGTTGACATCTTCACTTTAATGAATGGATGCGTACGTGTATGCATGCAACGATAAGCTTTTGTTTTGTCTTTTTCTAATGATAGCTAATTTTTTCTAGCACGTGGGTTACGAATTATAAGCTAAATTTAGAATAGCCAAAATTGAATAAGAGCTTTTATCTTCCTGTCAAAAAGGTATGTCGTTGCTACCGTAGAAACGCACACAAAATAAAGGAATCCAACAGAAACTGATAGCATATTAATTCATACTAAGTGCATATTTTAAGACCTATATTAAGAGCATAAAAGCGTTACTTAGCAAAACTGAAAGTTTATAGGCAAATTCAGCTCATATTACACATCACTGAGTAGATCAAAATGACCAAATGCGTACAGGAAGCTGAAACTACTGATGCATTAGCATATTTTTGAACTTCATAAAAGGGGCTAATAGGATTGCCAACTGGACAAATTTAATGTCAAAAAGACTCATTCCCATGTGCCGGGACACAATGACATACTAGGGCAAAATAGTGAAACATTAAAAAAAATAAGGGACATGAAAGGGCAAAAAGGGAGACGTTTTGTAAATTTATGACATAAAACGAAGCATTTCCCAATTTTATGTGTATTTTGATAAAAAAAATTATCACTTTTCCACTAAAGTAGTGCTTTTTTTTTGTCAGAAATGTCGTAAGTAAAGGATTTTCTCCAGGGTAAGGGATTTACATGTTTATATGAGCTTCGTGCTATCACTCTTAGTCATTTTGTATGAAAGTCTTATATATTTTTGTTTCCTTTTCGTTATATTTGATGTTAATTGACCGCTTTAATAGTAGCTTACAAAGCTTCTTTTGGCGCTGGTAAAAAAAAAATCTCTAGTTTTGAGATTTCAAGATAGGCACATTTTAGCAAAAAATGACACATTTTTGGATGCTCAGGGGACACATTCATGGACCAAAAAGTTGGCAACCCTGAAAAAGTCTCAGTAGGGGATAAACTTAAAGTGGAGTTTAAAGGAGTTTGTTTTCCAGGGGTAGCTAGCTGTTTCTGTATTAATAAGAGGATAAAATCGCTAAAATATGATGACCTTTCCTCAGTAACGGTGAAAGGGTCAACTCAAAAGTTGAAAGGCTTATCCTTTCACCGTTATTGAGAAAGGGTCATTATATTTTAGTTTTGTGTTTTGTTTTAAGGTTTAGTTTTTTACATTTTTATCAGTTTATTCTGCACTGAGGACGGTCAAGCGGAGGTCTTGACCGAAATATTTGCATAATTTTCAATTTTTTCACTGGCCGTTTATTGTCCTCGTTCTTCTTTTCTTCGCGATTTTGTGTTTTGTCATGATTAGCCAGTGTGGTCTCAGAATTTATAATACGATATCAACCGCTTCCTTTAAAAAGAAGCCTGATATGTCGTTTATTACTACCATCTGCCACTACATCCATTCATTGTCATAGCAGTTTCTTCTATTGCCGCAATATGTAAAGTCAGTGGCGTCAATTCACGAAAATTTATGGGGTGGGACGAGATGTATTTTTCTATATCTAAGGGGTGCTGTGTTTTCAATTAAAATAGAAAAAAATGATTTTTTAATGAAAATACCTCCGAAATGATATTTTATTAAAGCTATAAAAGCCCTTACTGATAAAATTGTGTAAACTTGTCAGAAAGACACGGTGGTACACAGCTATCTCTGGGTTTCTGCAGGAGGAAGCTACTTTCTACTTTGGATCGATTGCTTGGGACGTAGCTTTGGACGGTGAATATTTACTAGGAGGGGGGTTTCAGGATTTGTCTCTTAGCGAAGATTAAGTGGATGCACATGTAAACTAGGTAAAGTCATAAGTTCGATATGCAATTTTTGTTGTTGTTTGGCGTTATTAATCCAGTATCTTGTTTTCTTGGAATTATAAAAAACTCTTAATCTGACTGTAGGTAATAAAATTGATGCGATGTCTTGCTTTACGAGATAAATTTATTTTTATCCATTTAGACATGAAAGTCCTTCATAAAACAAGAACGAGCATTAGCAAATACTTGTAAACCCTTTTAAGCCATTTAATCAATGTGATATTTTCTCATTGGATATGCGACTTTGAAATGGGGATGGTTTATAGAGCCTTTTTTAGAGATACATTACTTGGATTCCGCAAGGAAGTTTATCCGTGAACTACTCAGGTCAGTCTTCTTTCTAATCCTGAACTAAATTTTCCACTTTAAGACGTACGGTGTATTTGGATCCGCCAGACTTCTGGCGTGATTGGCCAAGTCCCTTATTTTTCAAAATTGTTGTTTAATCTTTGCTTTTGATTCAGTTAACTACGTATACTCATGATGAAAATCCTTACTGAAAAATATTTCTCAAAATTAAAAAAGACCTGGTATTTGAATGGTAATTTCTTTTGGCTACTTACGGCATTCTAGCTATTATTAATAATTATATGTTAGTCTTAGTCAATTGTGTTCTTAGTGCATACTCGTCATTCTATCCTGCTATTTGTTTTATGGCAAGCCGACTTGGCAATTGAACCGCACAAGTTTCAAACGTCAGTAAATTGAACAATAATGTTAATACGTTATCAAATTATATTGTTTGCTGATGTTGCAGTAAAGCAAGGAACCTGGCAGCTTTTGTCTGCCTAAAGCATCATAAAACTCATTTGCGGTGACACCTTCAACTATTTGTTTCCTTCGCTTTTAGTGAAGCAGAACGGCAATTGCACTGTTTTTATAAAGCACGTATTATTATAATGAGAAAGAAAGAATAAACTACATACCAAAGGCAAAAAAAGATGTATGCTACTACCTTATGAAATTTTTTAAATCAAATTCCGTTCCTTCTGTTTCTTTTTTAACCTATTAAGTTAAATTTAATAGTCGTAACATCTATAAGCTAAATAAAATACCTCAAACTCTTTAACTGTACGATTAAACTGACGAGTAGTTAGTAGACAATTTTGCAGAGAGCGGGAGTAAGGCCCTCCCCCTCCTACTCCCGTGCCGTTTACTCAAACTGTATAAATTATAGATCTACCCGTTCGCCTGCGAGTCCAGGGGAGTTTTCGGTCATGTGTCAATCCTGAGACTCGGTAACCCGCCTCAGACTCTAGGCCGACGGACCCTAAAAGGCTCAGTCGTTTGTTTGCCTCTCAGTCCAAGCGAATTCAATCCCCCGTTTTGTATACAAGTTCTATTTATGTATCAATAGATACCCGTTTTGTATCAATCTATTTATCTCTTGTTCATTCATATATTAATTATTGTTCCATTATTTATTTGAGTACGTTTCAGTCACATATTTCTCCTATTGTGAAGTTACAAAATAAAGCAATGAGAATCCTCAAGATGTTATTTTATTCCCCAGTTTCTCTTCCTCGTAAATCTCCAACTAAGAGTCTTTACAAATATTTTAATATCATTCCGGTTAGACAAATTTTAGCTTTTCAATGTATACTTTTCCGTGTCCGTTATCTAAAGCATCTGCAACCGGATTATTTTAAATCATTTTTTCCAGGCCCTCCCTCAGTCTGACCATATAATACCCGTTGTCCTTTAAGTAAGCTTCCTGTGCCTTTCATTGTCTCCGAACGGTCTAGATTTTTGCCTAAAAATGTTATTAAAAAATTATTGGAACACACATGAATCTTTTTTTGATAAGAGTCTATCGCTATTAACATTAAAAAACTAAAATCAAAGCTCTGCTAATTAGTAAATATTAATTTGTGAGTATCTCCCGGCCCTTCAGCTATCGGATAAATATTGAGAATATTTTTGATAATTTTTTTTCTGCATTTATTTTTTGGCGTGAGATAGAGTGAGAAGTGTGATGATATCCGTTTCTTCTGGGTTTGTTTGTTCTTACTGTTTCTACTGTCGTCCGGCTTTCGAGCCAGTCTCCCTGCCGGGGATGTTATGTGAATAGTTTGAATATGTATAGTTAAAGAATAATAAAGAACTTGAACTTGAAGTTGCCCAATTGCCTGCTCAAATACCTTGTAAGGACCATAAATTGTTTGCGAAGAAATAATGATTTGTTAAAAATAAACACTAAATTTTGAACGCTCCATAATTACCATTGAGCTTAAGACTCCGTTATAATTTTGTAGAAAACTATTTTGAAATGAATAAAAGTAATACGATCATAAAAAACATTGAAGTAAAACCCTCTCCCTTCTAAGAGATGTTTCCAGTCCCTCTGAAATACAAAATATAAACAGTGATATAAGAATTCAGAATAAAAATTATATTTAGATGAATATATACATTACTTCGTTTCACCTTTAATGCGCTCTGCATTTGTTTCCGATTCTACCTTCAAGTCAAAAGAGGGATTTTAATGTTCTTAAATTAAAGTTCCCCAGCAGAGATTTTGGAGAGCATTCCAGCTCAAGGAATTCCGGAACAGCTGTTGATATAATGTCAAAACCCTAGGAGGCTTGTATCTAAATATATCAATATATACGTCTTCCAGACGCCAGCCTATCAGAATGTAGATTTCTACGTAGGAATTTAATAAACTATTGAGACGCTGTAAAGTTTATGGCCGTTAAAATTCAATCGAAGGTTGTCACTTGGCAGTGGTCTTTTTCCTAGCATTGTGGATTTTCGTTTTCATTTCAAGTGATGTCGTTCAGATATACAAGTTCATTATCTTATGGGTTAAAAAAGGGGGAAGGGCTGATTGAAGGTGTACAAAATAAGTCTCAGTTACCCTTTCGAGGTTCTTTGCTGTTTTTTCCAGTTTTTTTCGTAATAGTACTATATTAAAAGATTTGGGCACTCCTTAGAAATGCTATGCAAATTTCGAATTTTCCTGATATTTGAGAATAAGTTGGAGTTCCGATGATATTTGAAATTCTCTCTCCTTCTTAAAAATTTTTTTGTGAGGTTTGTCTCTCGTGACAAAATTAATTTTTGTTGGTGCCCATGTCTTGACTAGCCGCTGATCACCTCTATGGCTGATCCAAACTTTGTGATTTGGACTTGGGAAGCATTCGAAATCCTCTGCAAATTAGGAAGCTCTTTTTTGTTTTTTCAACAGTATGAAATCAACATTTAAAAGCTGGGATATTATCCTTTTAACTCCCTGTGGAATTTATGGCCAAGAATTTTTTTTATGACAAACATTGTCCTCAGTTCCCAACTTGTTCAGCTATTCTAGTGAAGCCTTTTACAGTAAAAATCACACATTTCAGTAAAATTCACGTGTTAAAGTGTACATTTTGTGGTCCGGTGTAAAACTGAGACACGGCTTGTATTTTAATATATAAATAGGTGTATAAATATATAAAGATATATATGTGTATATAAATAGGTATGTAAGTATATGAAAACACATATATAAATACATAAACTATATTTACATATATAAATATATATAAATAGGTGTACAAATATATAGAATATATAAATATATAAATAGGTTCCACACGACAATTTCTAAAATCCAGACCCTACGCAAGAATGTAATAAACTACTCAAATGCTGGAAATTTTTTACTTGTGAAATCGGAATCAAAGATAATGAATCTCTTTGTAGTCTTCTTTCCCGCATTATTACAAATGTTCTTATTTGTTTCTCCTGATTATTACTGCTAGAAAAATATGTGGAGATTTTTCCATTCTCAGAATGAAATGGAGAAAAGTTGAGATTAAACAGTCGTCCATAAACTCTTTAAGGTCACTGGGAAAGGCTTCAAAACTACGATAATGAAGATATCCTATCATTTGTTTAATTTTTTTTTTTTTCGTCGTATATTTCCAAGTTTGAAAGCCCCACAAACCGATTTCAATGTTTTCATTTTGACTATATTGTGAATTTTGTGCCCGTTAAATAATTTTAGAGCTATCTTGTTTGTTTCTTCTTCTTTCCAATTCCTTCTCCAGTTAGTCATCTGTAAGTACTCCTTCTTGGAGTAGCGTAAAAAGGACCCGTAATACTCATGGTCTCTTTTTAATGCTCTCTGACTTTTTATAGCCAGTATTTTCTATAAATAGTTAACCATCTTTGCACATCTTACTATTTCATATTTTTTTTTATTTCATTAATTTTTTATTGACATGACTTATTGGAATTTTTGTGTCACCTGAAGTCCTTCTCTGATGGGCAAGCGAAGGGTTGTCCGCTTAGTTATAAATCTGTACCAGGTTATGCGCGCCACGGGTGGCTGATGTGTACTGAATGTTGCCCGAATTGTACCATACTGGTGCGAAGAGGCACGGCTTAGTGGAAGTATACCACATACCGCACGTGATGGAGCAAGTTGCCAAGTCAGCGTTCAATTTCTTTTTTTATCCGTTACAGGGCTCGAATTGTCCAGTTTTCTTCTATTCTTTGGTTCTTTTTAATAGAGTTTCAATAAGAACTTTTTTCGATATTTTTTGTAGAACTCTTTTAGATTTTTTTTTACAATTGCTTTTCCAGGTGGTTATTTGTAACTTCTTCGATTTTTTGCTATCCTTTGGTCCTTTTTAATAGAATTTTGGTGATAAGTGGCTAATTTATGACCATTAAATTTCCTCGTTTAGTCCGTCAGGGTTTATAATTAATATTAAAAATAATGGTTGATAAAAGTGTATGTTGTATAATAAATTATGGCTATTGGCTCAGTAGATAGTGAATTGGAAATAAAGAAAAGTAGGAATACTAATCGAGAACGAACGATAGGAAGGAAGAAAAGAAGCCAAAACAAAACCTGTTTTTTGTTTTTGCAGTTATTAATTATTTTATTCTTGTTGTTGCTATTGTATATATTGAGAATGCAGTTTCTCTTCCTAAACAAGCTACTTGTTCAAGCTACTTTTCAAAAGTTTCATTTGTTCTTTAAAACCCCTAAGTTGTTTATAGTTACCCTTTTCAACAAGTAATTAAAAGGCACTCGATCATCATATGTTTCATAATTCCGGAATTATTATTATTTTTTACCACTCTGTGTCATTTATGACCTTGTTTGTAAACTTTCTTGGGAGTTTTTATTGTTCCTAAAGCCCCCTTTTGATTATAAAGTCGGTTCCCGTTTAGATATGAGATTTTTCTGTTTCGTTTGTCGTTTGTCAGGTTGATTGGCCAACCAAGAGCAAAACTCATTAACTTCCTTTGTACCCTCGGCCATACTCACGTACTAGCTATTCTGTACTGTACTGTACTCGCGCTTTCTTTTCCATTCCCTTTGCCTTTTTATAGCTTTTATTTTCTGCAATGAAAAAACAAGCTTTGGGCATCTAATAATTTCATTTTTTTTATTGTTTTTTTTTTCGTTTTATTGACACGCCTTTTTTTGGGTTTGTGTGTCATCTGAAGTCTTTCCCTGATGAGCAAGTGAATGATTACTTGCTTAGAAAAAAAAATCTTATACCAGAATGCGCGCGCCACGCTTGATCAAAGCGCATCACGTGTTGCACGATTTGTACCATCCTGGTACAAAAAGGCACGGCTTAGTGGAAGTGTACCACCCATAATAGGGCACGTGGCGTATTCAGCGTTCGTATTCTTTTATCCATGACAATGCTCATATTGTCGGTTTTAAAACAAAAAAGGTTTTAACAGAAGAACAAAAATGGGTTTGAAAATTGATTTATCAGATTCATGTGATCTTTAGCTGAATAATTTAGCTTCAATTAAGTGGCGTCCACATGCATGTCTAGTTCTGTCACTGGACATGGATGTCTAGCCCTGGATGTGCTCATGAGATTGTATAGCCGAATATAAACAACACTACCACTTACAAATAATAAAGACGGTGAGAGAAGGGCATCCTGATTGGCTTGAAACCCCAACACATAGTTCTCAAATCTAAAGCTGGGTGCTTGGATGTGATTTGTTTCAGCCAAGCATCGGTTTTTGTGTATGTACAGGAGCGAATTTAAGGCAGATGTCTTACCAGACACGTGTCTTGGCACCGAGTTCTTTCTGGAGGCATAAGAGCTGGTATTTAGAGCATACAATAAGGAAAGTAGTTCATGAGCTAGAAATATGGAAAGTCAAGGGGAAAGAGTATGGAAAAGGTTACTGGGTAATGGCAATGGTCAAACCCTAGGTAACTGTATGACTATTTAGGGGATTATGTAAACAGATTTCTTTTTGAGCTTGTGGTTCAATTTGGATAGTCTAAGAGCTAGTGGTCCAGGATGACGCTATTTTAGGCTTATTGGTCCTTGTATAAAATTATGGGTGATCTAACCTCTTCTTTTGAAGTGAATAAACCTTAAAAAATACTACCAGGGGATGAAAATGCAATAAAGACATCTCCTACCTCGTACACATTTTTTGGAGAAAAAAAAGTATGAGATGAGTCCTTTTGTCTTCGGCATGGAGATAATTTTTGGTACACTCATCTGCTTTTAACACTCAGGCTTCAGATACTTTGAGGGAACAATTCTGCTTTTTGGTTTAGTACTTGAACAATTTTATTTTCTAATTTCTTTACTCTGTATGGGAACATTTAGAACATTCCGTGCACTGTGTATGATTCTTAAAGCCTTTTTCTAATTGTCGTAAAATCGTTTATTTAAAATCAAACACACGACATTTTAAATAAGCCACCCGAGAAGCATAGTTTGTTCAGGAAGGGGTAAACTCTTAATTAACATAGAATAAATAAAAAGAAGATATAAAAGAGACAAAAATGAGAGAGGAAAAGTTGTTACTTACTGCAGTCGAGACGAGTAACTTAATCTTAATTTCATCACAAAACAAACTAATAGCCCTCCAAAAAACCCCCAAAAAACTAGAAATCGTAATTTAAATATAATAAATGTCTAATTTGTTTTCTTCTATTGAGCTAAAACTCTCTGTAGCTAGTCTAGATTGGCTAGCTGGTCTCATTTATTGGGGCATTCAATATTTTTTTGCATCCTTAGTTGTCATGCCGCATTAAATTCACCGTTATTCGGGCTTTCTACCTTCCCCCTGCTATTCACAATGCTTGGATCTCTTTAGAACTGTTTCCCCCAAATTACTGTTTATATCGATCCAAGAATGCTAGGCAAGGAGATAGTCTGACATTTTGTCGACCAATGAAAATGCTGCTCTCACTGTTAGAATTCTAATGACCTATTATATAGGCTGTGGAGTAGTTATTGAGGCTAAGGTTTTATCAGTTTCGTCGTGCAAAATTAAATGATGTTAAGTGAATTTTAGTTTTTAGCAATTGAAAACTAATATTAAGTTCAGACCGAAAAGGATAGTATGTTTCGTGTGCGGAATCTAGACTCGATATGATAATAATAGTTGCAGCGGTAGCTGCAACCTAGTAAAGAGCGAACCACAGCCCATTTTAATCAAAAGTTAAAAAATGTATTTAAAAAAAAACTGCCCTGTGAAAAAGAATTACCGTCTGACATTGATTCAGGAATGGTAACTATTATTTCGTTTCGTCTTAAAAGTAAAAGTTTATCGCGGAAAGAAATTTATGGTGATTTCGAAAAAAGCCTGAAACCCCTCAAAAAGGTCGTCGGGTCAAAATGAAAAGCGTACCATTGGAATCAGCATGGTCAAAAACCTGAAAAATAGGAATTACAGTCTCCCTCCTTGAACAACAAGGACAATCACTTTTTTGCATCGGTAACACCAATCTGTCTCCTTTTTGTCTTTTTTTTTTCAGCAGGCCTAGTGGGCTACTCGAACATCATAGAGAGATGCTTGATGGCTCATTCAAATTCTATTTCTCATATCTACGTACTTTTTATGAATTCTGCTATCTGCAAGTGCCATATGGCGCTAAAGTGACACTTTTTGTGCCATTTCTCAGGGGGTGGCCTTAGCAGGCTACAAGAAATTCGTTGACAGATTTTTATTGCTCATATTAAAGACATTGCTTATATTTACGTTCTTCCTTTAAATTCCAGCATCTGCAAGTTCTAAATGACACTAAAATGATACTTTTTGTGCCATTTCTCAAGGGGCGGCATTAGCAGGCTACCAGAACATCGTAGATAGATTTTTGTAGCTCATATAAAAGACATTACTTATATCTGCGTTATTCCTATGAATTCCACCATCTGCCAGTTCCAAATACGGTACCAAATACGGCACTAGAAATGGCACTTTTGGTGCCATGTCTCCAGTGGAAAAGAAAGGGCTATTGGGGTAGCAAAACTTATGAGCTATGTTTAATGGCTGGTCTAAAAGCTATTTTAGCTTCACATATCCAGAAACACACATATCCGTGTTTTTTTTATATATTAATTCTACCATTCTAAGTGCGGTATAGTACTGAAAACAGCCACGTACGCAGGAATATTTTTCGGGGGGGGGGGGAAAACGTTCGAAACAACAGATATAAAGTAACACTTTTTATTTAGTAACTAAATAAATGCAAAAAGCACGTATATCGGAAAATACAGATTAACTTTAATCTGTAATATTGTAGCGGATGGGGGGGGGGGGAAGAAGACTGAAGCCTCAAAAATACGTTTTAGGCTCAGGTTATGTTCATAGCGATTTAGAACCAGTGATTAATCTTTTATATCCCACTGAAAGGGAAATTTTAGGGTTAACCGTGCAATATGGGTGCTGTGGGGGCTAGTTCTTCTATTGCGGAAACGTCGATTTTAATGAAAAATGATAGTTTCCGAAATTGATCCATTAAAAGCTGTACTTTATCCTGAAAAAAGGGGGGGGGGGTAAACGCCCCAATGTCAAGGATAATTCTATTTGCTGTGGAAACCTTTGCCCCCCCCCTGCGTACGTGCCAGACTGAAAACAACACTTATAGTGCAACTTCTGAAGTCGAAAGGCTCTGAACTACAAAACAGGTGCTATTGTAATCGTTATGTTCCAGAACTCTTAACTGGAGGTTTATAAGAACACCCCCCTCCCAGCCCCCTAGTAAGTCTCATAAATCGTCTGCTCATCAATAAGCTACTGAAACATTAGCAGGCTATGACACCATCGTAGATATATGTTTAATGGCTCAATTAAAAGCTATTGCTTATATTTAATAGGTTTTTACAAATTCTATTATCTATTAGATTTCACAGATTTCAATGTTGACTAGTTTCTGAGGAGAATTTGCAATGAAATCTTTGTGATGGTTAAAGCATTAGCTGCAATCTAGTAAAAAGCGAAGCACAGCCCATAGTAACTAAAAGTTCTAGAGCGTTAAAACAGCCCTTTTTTCTTCGTTTTTTCCAGGCCTAGCGGGTTACAAGAACATAATAGAGTGATACTTAAGAGCTCATTCAAAAGCTGTTTCTCATATGTACGTGGTTTATATAAATTCTACCACCTGCAAGTGCCATCTGGCACGAAAAACACACTTTATGCCGTTTCTTAAGGGGCGGGGCTAGCGGACTACAAGAACATCTTATATAGATTTTGGATAGCTCATAAAAAATATTATTCATATCTACGTTCTTCCTATGAATTCCACTATCTGCAATTTTCAAATGGCATTAAAAACGGCACTTGGTGCCATATTTCCAGTTGAAAAGCTTGGGTTATTGGGCTACCAGAACTTTTGCTCATATCTACCTGGTTTTTATCAATTCTACCACTCGTAAGTGAGATATAGCACAGAAAACAACACTTTTGGTGCTACATCTTAGGTTGAAAATCTTGGAAGTATAAAACGGTATCTTCGTAATAATTATGGTCCAAAACTCTTAACTGAAGGTTTGCAAGATCATCTCCCGCTTGTTCCTCTTCCAGGCCCCCTTAATAAGATACGCAATTAAAGTCCTACAAATGCCAATATATTAAATTACATTATTAGGGGCGTGGTTCTATTAGTACAGCGCTGGACTTCAAGTTAGATTGTCATGTGTTTGATTCCAGCTTGGACTTTTTTTTTCAATAATGATTTGTTCCCTCTTATGATTAGTTTTCAGATAATCCACTATTACTTGCAAATGTAACTCACTTATTTTTTAAAGCATATCCCTAGAACGCTTATTTTAAACCTTTTACTCATATCTACGTGCCTCTCATCAATTTTACCATCCATAAAAGCCACACAACACAAAAAATGGCGCTTTTGGTGCCACTTCTTAAGTGGAAGAGTTTGGAAGCATGAAACATGGTCCAAAGCCCTTAAGTGAAGGCTTATAAAAACCCCTCACATATACTTCCCCTCCAGACCCTCTTAGTAAGTTTCATAAATTGCCTACTCGTCCCAAAAGTAAAAGATTATTGCAAAAACAAATTAACTAAAACTAATAACTTTTAACAAAAAATCTACCAAAAATTAAGTTTAAATGATCAACAGTTTTGAACTGAACCTTCAAACTTCACTCTGTGATGAAGCCTGTGTGCTAGTTCTAACGGCGGTAAATGAGAAGAAGGGACGTCCTTGCCCCCTTAGTTTTTGCTCCTGCCTAGGTTTTGAAAAATACGTTTTTAGTCATTTCATTGGAAAAGGCACCTTTTTCGTTTGAAAAAAAATGGAGGAAACAGCCGAAAGTGCACTTTGTGGGAATGTGCTAACAAGTTAAATTTATAAAAAGCGATTAGGTATAAATATAAGCTTTTAAATGAGCCTTTAAACAGCTCTCTTTGTTACAGTAACCTTCTAATTTCTGCTAGTCAGTAGGTGATTTATAAAGCCCTGTCTTCATTATGACTTTTTCAGGCTAAGTCGGCCGAGTAAAAGAGCTTTTTATTTATCGAAAACAAACTGTTCGGAAAAACATGTATTAGTTTATTGTTGTCAAGCTACATACTCCCTTTTGACTCCCCAATCAATATTCCGTTTTTTTTATCTGACTTTTGTTTTCAGTAAAGCGATAGTTTTCCCAGAAACATAGTGAAACATGATTAGTTGTTTTATTTGTACCAGTTTTATTGATATATATATATTAGATAGGCTGTGAAGTACTAATTTTTGTCCATTTAAGTTCCAACTTCACTCTTTACTTCCCTCGAAAAACTTAAAAAAATAATTAATGTATAATATAGGTCAGTGGTTTCTAACCGATTTTGGGCCATGTCCCACCTAGACATTTTTAAAATTCAGATGCACCCTTTGTGCTATTCAATTTTCTTTTTCAAAATTTTACATGTATTCACCTGAAGAAAGCTTAAAAGGCAATTAATTTGGTGTAATTTTTTTTGGTTGTCCTCTAGGCATATTTAATACTGATAAAAATGTTGTCAGAACACCTTTTATACAGTGTAGATTGATTCACATGAAAAAGTTTTTTTTTTCAAAATTAAGGCTCTAAAGTACAGTCAGTCGAAGGGTGCACCTCCTGCCTCTGACCTACCGAAATATTGCCAAGCCCTAATGGTCGGGCCTGTGCCCCACGTCGGGAATCACGGATATAGATCCATGAGATGCAGCAAGCTTTTATCGATCTGGGGATCACTTTTCAGTTGGGGGAGAGATATGTAGAACCAGTGTTTTGTAAAGAAAATGTGATATTCATTCTTTGACTGATCTTGAGTATATTTTTGCTAGTCAAACTTCTCTTGTAAATTAGTATTTAGTGATTCTGTCTACATAAATTTTTTGCTACCTGCTCTAGTGCTAGTAGATATATATATATATATATATATATATATATATATATATATATATATATATATATATATATATATATATATATATATATATATATATATATATATATATATATATATATAGGTCATGAGCTTAATGCTTTACTATTAGATTTGATTATTATTGTCTTGTATAGCGTATCTCAACTATTGTAGAGGAAAAATACACGTAATTTGTTGCATTTTGGTAGCCAGGTAGGCACTAATCTATCGGGTGGTAGGGAGAAAATATAAAACGAGGGGCTGACTCCCTTTTGGGATTCTTCATTCCCCCTTCTTCTTGGCTCCCTTTAGATAATTGAAGAAAACTTTTCTTGTTCTTTATTTGGCTGATTTTCTAGTCATTTTTTTAAACATCACAGAGAGGGAGTGTAGACTTGCCTTGAGAATTTTTGAAGTTTCTTAAGTTGGCTGACAAGAACTTAACAACGTTTCTTTGTACCCAAATTTTGGCCATAGACCCGTGGCTTAAAATTTCAGTGACCCAGACAATGGAAACGTGAAGCTCAATAAACTGATCGCATATTCCCATATACTACTATCGACAACTGGGACACGACATTTCGTAAAGTCGCTTTCACTTACCATTGCTGATATAATTTAAACGGATTCCACAGCTTATATTTGGAGCAAAAATCTCTCCCATCGAAATGTCTTCTTGGATTAGGAGGGGAGTATTCCTTTAATTAAGCTTCGATATTATCTATTTCAGGATATCTATAGCCCATTGATTAGAGCTTGAATTAGGCAGTATTTAACTCTTGATTGGATAGTATTTGAATTGGGCTACAATTCAGTATTATGAGTATTGAATTGGGCTGCAATTCAGTATACAATTCAGTTTAGTTACAGGTTACATACGCAACGGGAGTTTATAATCTTCTGATTTTTCACAATGATCTCAATTTCAAGTAAAAGATAAAACATGTCATTTTTACTTATTGAATTATTACAATAGAAGAAGTTATTCATATTAAAATAAGCATTGTATCTTAACTATTTTATTTGTTGAATTTTTACTGCAATCCAGGAGGGAAAATGTGCTTGGAAGAAAAATGATCTCGTGTTCTTAAAAGGATAGAAAAAGGGCTATTTGACTTGATTTGAAAAAAGGTTGATTTGATTTGAAAAAGGGCTATGCTATTTGATTTTCACTTTTCTTCACATTGTTTCGCAAAATTTTGTTGAAAGCTGGTGTTTGCCGAGGATCAGAACATCGGCACAGCCACATTATTTATATCTGAATCTTAATCCTGTTATAATTTTTCTATGACTAAATGGTAAATGAAAAACAAATATATATATTCGTATACGTTTCGACTTAAGAGGCCATGAATGTATCAAGCCTGTTGCTGAACTGGAGTTGCTGTTTAAGTTTCAATTAAGTCTCCGGATAATTTCACAAAACCTTGGCAAAAGCTCGAGTTTCTCAGGGATGAAAAGTACCAAATTTTATTTTCGGTGTCTAAAGATTTCAAATCATTAATATTGTGTTTTTACCTCTATACTAAATAAAAAATCAATATGAATGCTCGCAATTTTAAAACCATATTTTTGGTAAAAATGGTCGATGGTAAAAGCCTCGTCTAAAAGCTGTTGTCTTTGAAGGGTTAGTTAGGCTGATTTTTTAGTTCTGTACAGCTCATTTCTCTATTTATTTGTCATGATGACATTTATTTGTCAAATAAATATAATAATTTATTCATCATAAGTTGAAAATCTATTAGTTTTGGTTTTTTAGTTTTTAAGGCTCATATTAGATACACTCCGGGGTAGGTTGTCCATAATTGTTCTGTACTGCTCATTTCCCTATTTATTTGTTATAATAACATTTATTTGTTAAAAATAAATGTCATAATTTATTTGTCATAATTTTGAAAATCGAGTGGTTTTGATATAATAAATGTCGTAATTTATTTGTCATAAGTTGAAAATCTAGTAGTTTTGGATCTTTAGTTTCTTAAGGATCGTATTAGATACACTCTTGGGTAGGTCCGCGAGGCATGGCTGTCCTTGAATTCTATGGGAGGGTAGAAAGGCTTTGCTAAAAGGCTGATAACTTTTATGATAAATGATAAAATGATAAATTTTATGGCGATCTATGCCCTTTAGTTCCATCCTCCCAGTTTTTTGTGAAGGATTCTCTAAATAAGATTTTTTGGTATACACTGAAGTCTTTGTTTTCAAAGCTCAATTCTTTTTTATTCAACCAATCCCACGTGAACGTAATTAACGTGTATAGCGTGGATAACAGAAGGGATAACAAGAAATAACAGGGATAACAAGAAGAGGCTCTGAGATGCCAACATTCATAAAGTCTCTTTTGGTATTTACACAAATTTTATAGGACTTATTTACAAAAGCTCTTGCATTTTCGTTCTACAATTAGTTTTTATTCCCAAATCCCATTCCCCTGGAAAATCGTGGCCGAAAGGTTTCGTGATTTATCTTTTATATAAGAAAAGTACAACTTTTGTCCTGGTAATCCCTAAGCTATTTAAGTGAATTATTCATGCGTCAGTTAAGCAAGTATGGAAGATGAGGCAGTATTCGTCTTTATTACTTGGGAATGAGCCATTTCCGCTGTTTATAAATTGCATTTTTAATGCTTTGGAATTAATGTTTCCTCTTTTGACAGATGTAATCATATCAAAAATGGTATTCAGACGCTTGATTGGTTATCCTATTACCTCATATCGGCTGTCGCCTATGTCCCCATAGTCTCTAGGGGGGCTAGCCAAAGACCAATAGAAACTAAAAAGAAAATTTAAGTTTCTCTCTGGAGAAGTAACGCTATCTAGCGCTTCAAGCGAAATAAGAGAACTGCTTACGCTTCGTTTATTCTAATGTAGACATATTAAAATTTTAAGTCAGTTCGGCAATGTTATTTTATTTGTAATTAGATTATTAGTACTTATTTTAATTACAGTTTATTATTTTAGTAATATTCTAGGTTAGCAATACTCATACTTATTAAATGATTGCTATGCTGTAGCTAGGTAAACCACAAAAAATCACATTTTCTTCGGCTAGTTCCTTGTTTTCTTTGGGCCAAAAAATAGAAGTTAGAATTGTACATTATTTTAAAAAGCTAGAATAAATTGTTGAATTACTGCATAATCCACTCAGTAGAAAATGATTGTTGCAATTCTGAATAGGGAAGTACTTGTTTATCAAAAAGCAATTTAAAAAGTAGGTTTTATTTTAAATTAAAGGTTCTTTGTTTGAGCCTTTTTTTTATTTAGATTTTATGTTAATTTTGAAATAAAGTTGAAATTTCTAAAATTTAACTAAAAATTAAAATTCTTAAATTAAATTAAAAATTTTAAAACAATTTTTTTTAGAAATTTATAATTAAAGGTTCTTTATTGATGAAGACTCTAGTTTATGGCAAGGCCTTCATATATATATATATATATATATATATATATATATATATATATATATATATATATATATATATATATATATATATATATATATATATATATATATATATATATATATATATATATATATATATATATATATATATATATGTGGCTGCAATTGCGAGTATCCCAAATATTCCAAAATATTCGGAAAACTTATTTCAAATATATTTAAGTATTTGAAAACATTTGGCTTTCAAATTAATATGTCACTATTTAACGCAATAGTATTTTTTTTTCTATAGTTTTGCACTAGTCGTTATTTTGTTGAAATCTTCTTGCCAATGTACTTAGTTAAGCGTCAATCGACTACCTAGTGATTGACACTAAAATCTCGAATTAATGCAGTTCTTCCATACAAAATTTATAGTAGCACTGAGAAAAAAAAAAGAAGATATCCACTAACAAGCAAACAAAGCTTTCTACTTTCTCTAAAAAGCATTATTACCTTATTTGCTTTCCAGAAAGTGTGTGAAAAACATTCTAAATAGAATTATGACTTTTCTTGCTGTATTTGCTTTGTTGATTGAAAAGAAAAACATGTTCATCCTTTTTCCCCCTCGTTTTTCCAGCTTCTTAGTATAAAAACAAGAGTTGTTTTCGGTGACTTTACAGATGAAAGATGAAAAATAAGACTTGATTTAGTTAACTAGAATTGAATTCAGTCTTTGGACTAAATTACGAGGACAATTGTTTCTATTTCCTACTTATTCTTAACTTTCATCTAGATAATTGGATTTGTGTGAACCTATTGCTTTTTACTTGGGGAATTTTTTTTTTTTAAGGCTTGGTTTTTCCTTCAAAAGTAAAACATTTTATTGAACTGTATTTTCTAGCTTAAAGTCACTGATATGAGACCTTATGTCGTGAACTTTGGTACAACTTTTGAACGTGTCGTCAACGTTGGCACTTAAATCTCTGTTTGTTTGGACAAAATATTTCTTGAAATTTTACAATTTTGATGTTTAAAATTTGGAAAGAAATTTAATAAAAAAACGTTTTGTTCAAATTTAGTAGCATATCTGTCTGCATCTCTTTGGGAGATAAAGTTTGAACAAACCATTTTCAAGATGAAAATAAAAGATATCAGTGTGTTATATGTTGAATTTTTTTTATCTGCGAATGCATACTTAGACACCCGATTTCTCTCGAATCGAGTTTCAGTTTTAGATATATGTTCAAAGCTAACGTCTCACTTAATATGAGGCATTTTGTAGATAATTTCTAATGTCGGGAGTAACTTTTCGTAGTTTATCGCTATAGTTCTCACTATCCAACGCTATTTCTAAGCCGAAAACATTCTCCTTCCTGTCTGCAAATACCTTGTCGAGAAATTTAATGTTTCTTATCCTTTTCTTTTTAGTTGAATTTGCGGCAGGCAATTTTTTTTACGCTTTGATAAATTCAGTTTAATTTATGAAAGTTGTTGTTAAAAAGATTGTATTGTAAGTATATTCAAGCTTTGCAATCTGCTTGTTTCTGATTCGAATTGTGGTCAAAAATGAATTTCGTATTTAGAAAATTTGGTTTTGCCCCTACTGTCAGAAAAAGATGTTCCATTTCTTTTTTGTTTTAGTCATTATTTCAGTTTATTAAAAAAAGAATTGGAGTGGTACCAATTTTGCCTTAAAAGAAGAAAAAACGGTGTTTGAGCCTCATGTGATTCGGCCTGCTTACATCCAGCAAATGAGATATTTTTCTTTTTCAGCAAATGGTACAAACAGGGCTGCCCGTCCAAAATCCTTTCCAGCAGTTTGGTACTTCAACAAATGCTGACGGAACTACAAACACTATGTTAAACATTAAAATGGAGAACGGTGTTTTGAAAGCAGATACAACTATAAAAGACAACATCACAGTTGATACAAGTCACATGAACCAACCTGTAAGCTATTTTGACTCAATTCCTTTTTTCTGTCCTCCTAAGTAAGAGTGACATCAGTGCAAGATCGTAAAATTAAAGAAAAAATAAATACAACACTACAACCACGTGAGAGGGGAGGGATGATTCGTGGGTTGAAACTCCAACTCATAAGGTGAAACACTATGTTAAATCACAAACACCAAAAACAAGAAGAACAATAAGGATTTCTATTCACAAGACCATGGGAAACTAATTAGAATGAATATTTTGGTCCTATGTCCCAGGGTCGTCTTCAGCAAGACATAAATATATAAGAAGAAAAACTTATAACAACATACATCAATACAACTAAAATGAAAAATTTTTCAAAACAGTCCCAGCTTCCTTACCTCTAAGTAAGGATGGTTAGGTAAGTATGCATAGGAGAATCCCCAACCCCCTCCAGTAGCTCCATACGACCGAATCTACTCTCCTCCCTACCGTCTTTGAATTAAAATGGGTGAAAAGGTCTTTGAAAACGGTTATTTTGTTCCTGTTTTTAATCTAGCATTGAAAACCAGAAAGTATGGCTTAGTAAGTATGATCATTAAGAAAAACAAACTGATCATTTAGTGGTAATATATTACTTTAATAAAGACTGCATATGCTATATTTTTAACGAATCTATTGGACTTGTCATCAAGAATGTTCTAACATGGACCTCCAAGTGCAACATTTTTATAGTTACAACGATGTTTGTTGTCAAAAGAGCGCATCGTTTCATGCTACATGGGCTTTAAAAGAACCCAGAAAAAGAAAATTTGTTTCGAGTAGTAATAACAATTGGTTTTGCGAGTAGGTTTAAGCTTATTTTTTCCACCTCTAACATCTCGAAAAAAAATTACAGAATAAAATAATGTTTGATATCTAGCTTATTTTTTCCACCTCTAACATCTCGAAAAAAAATTACAGAATAAAATAATGTTTGATATCTAGCGAATAAAAAAAGAAAAGAAAATAAATGAAAAATCCAGCCTTTCAAGCATGTGAATAAGCCACATAACGGTAATGATAAGCCACAATAACGCCATTTAACTTATTGTAGTAAACTGATTTTTTAGCTAATCAATCAATGCAGTTTATGTCTTCTTGGTAAAGATTGAAAATGAAATGGATCAATTTCCGAATATAGATAAGAGCCATTAGAGAAGCTGGTCACGTTCGACTATATATCACGTTCTATTTAGTGTCGACTAAATTGAAGAGAAGAATTGACTCCCGCTTGAATTTTAAATAAAAGCTCCCCATTTGATTTGATATTTGCAAACTAACTGTAGAAAAGAAACATTTTAATAAATTCAAATTTTGGTAAATACAAAAAGCTGCCCATGTGGACAGTTAAAAGTCCAAACATTAAATTGGTTATACTGTGAATGTTGGGTACCTAAGATTATTAAATTTGAAGAAGAAAAATTTTTTTTAGTCAAAATGGAATCGAAAAGAAAATATTTTTGTGTTCTCTTGTTCTATTCCTGCAGTAAGCGCATTTCTAAGAGAACATGTTTTATTTGATATTGACCTTGGCTGGTTCAATAGTTGCCCCCTTTCATTCTTTGGGACTGAGAATCTAGCAAAAGAGCAATTAGTAATAATAATGAAGATCTATTTGAAAAAAGTCTGCCATGTTTTGGATTTGAACCCACGACTTGTGGGCTTAGGATGTTATGTCAGCGAACTTCTGCACCTGACTGAGTTATTAGGGTGATACACTCCGTCGATGTAGACTTATCACTACGAATCTTTTTTAATTATAATTTGTCCATTTTTTGTGCGTGTTGAAAGTAAAATTTCTTTATAAGGGCTATTAAAAAAAAATTAATTGAAAGGCATGTTCTGGATATAAGTGATGTCTTAATTCGCACTTGAATCAAATAAGTTCCTTGACAGGCATGTGCGATACTTGACAGAAAGCTGGTTAAATTTAGCGTGTATTTTTATGAATTTATGTTGATGTAAAACACCGTGTATACAATTTATTTAATATACTGTTTGCCTTTTCTGCTTGAAGAATATTCTTACTTGATAGGGGCGTTGGGGATATCCTTCGTGAGCGTCGTTGGTTATATCTGTTGTACTTACGAGTAGTCTTACTGAGAAGCTCTAACAAATTGGTCAAAAATAGTATCGTTAAATTAGAAATATAACATTATATTTTTGATCAATATCCAGTTGATCAAGAATAATATTTGTTGAAAAAATTAGTAAGACCGTAGCATTATGCTTAATACTGTCATAAAGATAATATTCTTTTTATCGCTGATTTTTTTTTTTTTTAAGTAGAAGTTTTGTTTTTCTGCAACTTTTAACGAAATAAACGATTCTGGAAGGTTTTGGTGGTGGAAAACAAACGAAACAATAAGGATAATTCTTGTCGAAACCTTTTACGATTAAAATGTCTTCTGTCTGACTTTTTTTTTTGTCTCTAGCTATGCTTTGAATCAAGTACATTCGTCTGTTTTTTAACGAAATCAAGCTGTTTTTTTTTTCCTCTACATCTATAATGTGTTGTTTCTTTAATTCAGAACATATTTAAAGGTTTGAATTGCTTGTTCAGGGGGTTTAAATAGTTCAAACAGGGATAAATCCTTTTATTATAAAGTGAAAAACAAAGATAAAAATTCTGGATATTTCGATCACATATACAGGGACCGTCATCAATTTATCTGGTGATGACGGTCGCTGTATCTATGACCGAAATATCCAGCATTTTTATCATTGTTTTTGGCTTTATAATAAAATGATTTATCCCTATTTAAACTGTTATTTGTACGTCATAAAAAGGCAGTGGGGTTTTCGAAAACACCTTCTTCAGGTGGTTATGGAGGTTATTGAGTAAGGGAGGCTATGGGGCTATGGAGTTTATAGGGTTATGGAGGTCACGGGGCTATGGAGGTTAAGAAGTTGAATCTGTTTGTATTATATGTTGCCCTGATTAGGTCTATTGGAATAAAAGCCAATGCTATGGATTAATTCTTTATTATTAAGTCTTCTGTACTATCAGCTTCAAACTGCAACAGGATCAATAAATTTAATCTTATAATTCTTCTTCCTGACTTTGTTTGGCTGTTTTTGGTCATTTTGCAGAAACCTGTATATTGACGAGGATGTACATAACGAGGGTTTAATTTAACTCTAGCCTGGAACAATATTCATAGATTGAATTCTTCATTGCTTTTTTTCCAGATTAATAGTTTTTTCCTATATGTTCAAATCTACATGGATAAGAATCGTATACAATAAGCTTCGCCCTTTCAACAGACTCATGGACTTTGTCTTGTTAAACATATCCTAGATTTTCCTCTGTTATTTTTCATGTCTACATTTCTGGAGAGATAAGGATTATATTCAGTTAACTCCCGTGTAACGAGAGTCATTGATTGAATCTCGTTACGGCTTTTTTTTCCAGAATCTCGTAGGATTTTTATCCAGATTCTAATGCGATGTTTCCTCAGATTTCTGATGCTATATACACAAGAACTGTGTGTTATCAGCACAGCGTTACAGCTGGAGATGTATATTCAATCTTATAGGCTATTTTCCAGATGTTCGAAGATTACTTATCCGACCAAAAGAATTATTTTTACTGACAGTTGACAGTGTCCCGGTCGTCATTTGTGTCCCGGTCTGTTATTTCGTCAGTCGACAAACATGACGTGAATCGACAAACAACTTCATGACGGCATAATGCTCAATCCTTATAATGACGTCAGTCGACAAACATGCATGACGTCAGTCAACACTAACAACTTATTTTTATATATATAGATAGATAAGTTAGTTGAGAACCATTTATTTATAGTTTAATCTTAATTTTAAGAAAAGACCCTGAATCTTATGGCACAAAGAGAGAATTAGCTCAAACTTTGATAGATAGATTTACTAGAATGTCCTTGCCGAATTCTTGACAATCCAAGAGACAATTCTTAAAAAAATGGATGTGCCGATCCTTAGAATATGTGATTTGGATCATTGGGAGTGTTAACTAGAATTCTATCTTGAGTTGATGCCAAGATATGTGACAGCTTCGTCCTACCGCAGATGACAAATTTTAATTAAAATAACTAAAGTACGGTGAATTAATGGTTAATGTTGTAGTTATGAGCAAACAGAGATCAAATTTAATCCTAATATACGTGTTTATGTACTTATTTATTTATGTACTTTATTTATGTACTTTACCGGAACTATGTACTTATTTATGTACTGTGTACTATACTATGTATTTATGTACTATATTATGAATTTATGTAATATATATTATGTATTTATGTACTTATTTATGTACTTTACTGGAAGTACATAAACACGTACAGCTTGGTTGCTTGGCTGCTTTGTTGTTATTGTGTGTGTAAGTTGCGTTAGCAGTGCCAATACCGAAAAGCAGGTCGTCCACGGGTAGGGTGAGAAAACGTCATAATGAAGGATTGAAATGAAATTGGAACTTCTGGACTGGGCCGGATCAAGGGTAATTGGAACGATTCGATCCAATCGGGCCCTGCGTTACCATCAAAATGAACAAAAAATTGAAACTTAATTTTATTAATTATAATTTGTCCATTTTTTGTGCGTGTTGAAAGTAAAAAATTAAAATTAGCTTAAATTAGCATTTTTTTGGACGATAAGGTATAAATTATAAAGATGTTGCTTTGATTGATGTTTGAACTTGATCATTCCTAATTCCATGGAATGATGAGCATTTCGTATTAGCTGACTTTGTTTAACTGACATGTTGTTTCTTTTTTGAGTGAACCTCGAAAATCAACACAGATGAGGCTGAAATCTTTATTGAAATTCTTTTGTCACTCCCTTTTTCAAACTTTTCCTTAGATATTTTCCCCGAGTGTAATTAAGCGAGAACTGGTATATCACAATGGGGAACTATTAGCGTCAGAGCTGGGGCAAGCAGGGAATTCTAAGAATTCATTTATCAAAACTGAGAAGATCTATTCTTCTAGGCAATATCTTGGAAATGTAGTGTATAGTCCGATGAGTGGTAAATGATACAGAGACTGATTATATCGATGATGACTTTGATCGATCAACATCGTTTCCATTCGTTAATCTGTTTATTTATCTGATTAAACACATGCAGAGAGCCAAAATTCTTTATGATTTTATTTTCTTGATAAATTTGATTTTATGCCATTAAGCAAAAGGGATTCTTCGTACAAGGAAAGTTTGGTTGTCCATTATTTAAGCATTTGGAAAAAAATTGCGGCTTTGAAAGGGGTATCAACTTCGATATCTCCATTTTCAGTGTGAGAGACAAACCAGCAAAATTGGTCGTTCAAACTATTTTTCTTGACGTCCTGGGCGTCACAGGGGAGTAGGGAGGGGCATTTTTAGCTGGGAAGAACTTTCAACCTTTAATTTGAAGAAGGGAAAAATCCTTCATGGTTCATGAATAAATCCCTAAGTCCTTCCCCTACTGTGGAGAAATTTCTACGGGCAGTCTTATTTAAAGTAAAGAATTAAAGACAGTATATGTCTACTTTTTTTCCGTATTGTTTTAAATGCGCACTAACAAGACAAAGTAAGTTACGCTGGCTTCATATAGGCAAGCCTAAGAAGGAGTCTAGTTTTTTCTATACAATTTTAAATCTCTCTTTATCCTTATCGTTCTTTAGTTTTCTACGCTTTTAATTAAGAATAATTTTCCGTTTTTATTATAATTATTACTATCAACATAATTCACATATTTATTACAAATCTATCTTTTGATTATGGATGAAAATGCATCATTTAAGTTTTGGTTATCAATCAAAAAAAAAAAAAAAAAAAAAAAAAACAGAAAGTGTCATTTATGCGGAAAATACTTGGTGTGTTCAGCACAACCTTGAGACAACCATAGTTTGAGGTTTTCAAGCATCCGGGAGCAGCAAATAATAATTTCATGCTTTGTTACCGACAATTAATAATTTTTATTGTATGGGCCAGTTCAAGCATGCTTATGCAAACTTAGAGCCTTGGGTAAAACACTGTCTTTATTACGGCCTTTTCAGGCGAAGTTGGCCGAGTAAAAACAGCTTTTTGTTCATCGAAAGTAGACTTTTCTTTTTAAAAAAAGCCACTTCAAATGCGCCTTATTGGACTTTTTGAGCCTTAAGAAGTACCAATGGAGACTGGGGCTACCTGAAAAAGTAAAAAGCACGGGTAAACTTCGCCTGAAAAAGCCTTAATGAAGACATGGCCTAATTAGGACAAGGCATGGTCTCACTGTCGTCAGTTGATCTATCTTTGTGCTTGTAACCCCTCTTACTTTTTAACACTTCTCTTGCTCTGAGTTTAGTATGTACTGTAGCACCTCTTTACCCATCTTTAGCCTCATCAGCCTACAATATCAGCCTACGCACTTCATCCTACACCCAAAGCAGTAAGCGAACAACAATAATACAACATTAAAATGTGTATACAGATTATCGATTTTTTTTTGCATCAAGCCCCGTGTAGACATCGTAACTTATTTTTGTATATACGAAATGTGATTTTAGGAATTAAATTAGATATACATACTAATAGGGGCTTTAAATTCTTTTCCAAGATCAAGCTTGGTAGATTGGACATTTGTTTCAAAAGTCTCTGGAACTTATTCCTTGTGAGACTAGTGTTGTCCTTGTTCTCCATATTTGCATAGTGACTATAGAGATGATTATATTTTAGTTAAACTTTTTTTGTTAAAAAAAAAATTTTGCCATAGGTGACGCAGAATGCTTCAATTTTTTTTAGTAAATAGTTTGCCATTAGTTTGTCGTAGTTTGCCGAGATAATTTTAATTGGAATTGCTACCAAATCTACTTTATAGCCCAGAGCTACCCATTCCGACTCTTAATGTTCAAAACTCAAAGAGCAGTTGAAAGATTGCTATTTCAATTGAACCGAACCAAGTGCTTGAAGTCTTTTTGAAAGATTAACCCTATAAACTAGATAGGCACTGAACGTTTTTCTTAGCTTAATATCTTTTTTAATATTAACTGTGTTAAACTAGATAGGCACTGGGCGTTTTTCTTATCTTAATATCTTCTCTAATATTAACTATGTCCTTCTAAGCCTTATTTTCATTGGGACCATGGATGTTTTTTTGCATCAGTTCTGGTATTCTCTTTCTTAATTATGATTTGGAGCCAGTACTTCTGCTACTACTGACAGCTCATCGTAGCACTAAGCCACATTAGGCTCGGAGCCAACAATCTTAACTAAATCGAAATGCATAGCAAACTAGATAGGAGTTAAGTGTTTTCTGTATAGTTATTCATAACTTTTGGGACAAAACTTATGCTTCTAATTCATATTTGCATACTCTTAAATCAGTTTTTTTGCTCAAAATCTGGTACAAACTTTCTACTTTTGTGTGTGTTAAGTATCAATTAAATAAAACTATCAATATCTGCAAGTTAACTGTAAACTATTCAGAGCTTTTGATTTGTTTTGAGAACTGAATTGAATAAATTTGGCAGAGACTGTTTATTTAATATACATCCAAAAATTAATCCTATGAGTAACAGTGTGATTCCAATTCATGTTTTTGTGTTGCGCGCTGGTCGTGTTCTCCATTCAATTGATGGATCATTTATTTCATGACTGTGTAGAACATCTACACAATCATTTTATGAATATCTTTGTGTACCTTTCCTATTTTTCTTGACAGACGACAGACAGTGATGCGGAGAGTCAAGCTGCCGCTGTTGCCCAAGCACAAGCTAACTTAGCCTCCTTAACCAACCCTCTTGCCTTTGCCCTGGCAATGTCTGGTCAGACTCAAGCTCAGATGGCAAGTCCTGGTGCAACACCGAATACAACCGCAGCTAGTTCAAGTCCAACACCTGGTGGAAAAGTTGATATACCAAAACGACTCCATGTATCTAACATACCCTTCAGATTTAGAGACCCTGACTTGCGTGCAATGTTTGGGGTGAGCATTCTCCTTTTTCATATGTTTTTCAATACGTTTTCTTTTCATTTATAACCCTTTCAGGTGTCAGTTATGTATCTCTTCTTTCTAAAGGACGGTAGTGACTTTAGTTTATTTTAGTTTTTAAGGTTTGACCACATATTGACAGTCGTCTTTTCTGTAAAGAATTTGGGCATTAAAAACAGTTGGCTGAGGCTGAAGTAATACACCTTAATCTGAATGGCTTAAAACAAGCAAAGCAATCTGTACAGGATGTACAGGTCTCATTATTGTTCTAATTAAACGAACATGGTATTTCAGAAGTCGGTGCTTAAAGAATTGGGACAGAATTCAAACTTTAGCGTAAAGAGCGAGGTGTTTTGAAAGAGCCCCCCTCATACACGTAATATTTTCTGTTCGTTTTAAGTTTTAATGTTGCTCCTTACTTTCAGTTGAAAAAACTTGTTTTTTATTTAATTTCTGATCGTCTTTTAAATAATTCCAGGGAATCTATCAACTCTTTCACGGAAAAAATCCTTCCTCCCCCAGGATTTATTCTCTAGACAATTATTTCTTAGTGAAAATTTTCCCCTGATAATTACCCTTAATATCTCCACGCTTAAAATTGAGGCGGCAATGAGAAAGCAAGACAAGAAGAATTTCATTTACGAACTCAGGTAAATTCCTCCAGTATAAAATTTCGTCTGAAAAATTCACCCCCTGGAAACTTCCCTTTCCATGGAAAATTATCGCCGTAGAAAACCGCACCAGCAGATGATCCTCCCCCTCCCTCGAAAAATTTATGCATACTTCCAAATAACAAATGCTACACGTAAACAGTGGACAAATTTTGTAACTTAATGATCTTTCTCATGGGGCTGTGAGAGGGTCATGATACCCCTAAAGGCATAGTTATTCGGCCTTTCAACCATGCTGAACAAAATTTTTATCTCAGAATTTTGATTGGACGATTTTTGAGAAAGAACGGGCATGGGAGGGCCTAGTTGCCCTCCATTTTTTGGGCACATAAAAAGGCACTATAACTTTTAATTTCCGTTCGAATGACCTCTCTTGCAATATTCGAGGACCACTGGGTCGATACCATCACCCCTGAAAAAACAACAACAAATAAACACACATCCGTAATCGTTCTTATGGCAAAAAATACAAAATTCCACATTTTTTCAGATAGGCGCTTGAAACCTCTACAGTAGGGTTCTATGACACGCTGAATCTGGTGGTTTGATTTTCATTAAAATTTCATGACTTTCAGTGACTGTTTTCACTTTTTTTCAAGAACCAGAGAAAGTTTCTCAGGCTCGTAAACTTTGATGGGCAAGATTAAACTTAATGAAACTTATATAATCGAAATCAGCATAAAACTCCAATTCTTTTGAGATATCTGTTGGTATCAAAATTCCGCTTTTTTACAGTTTCTGTTACAATTGAGCCGGGTCGCTCCTTTCTTATAGTTCGTTTACGCCACTGTCTTAATTGTCTTACTTAAGTGAAAGTTTTATCATATTATCGTTTGTAAAGATTTTACTTTGCTTTCAGAGACTAATTTAATGAATTCTTTAATCCTTGTACACAATGTGATTTGGCTAATGAGAAGTTAAGAAAAAAAATATTATTGCCCTTTTTTACTTATGATAGTCTATAAGATGGTCCCTTGAAGATTATCCTCTTCCACGTGCTCTTTTTCCTGCTTAATTTGTGTGTTGAAATGCTGCTATTTTAAGTAATGACATAAAGACTACGTGATTTTATTTCGAAAAACCTATTTAAAAATTTATTTAGCTTGAATTTCCCATTCCCAACACTTTGTGAAAGGAATATATTGTGAGGGAACACTAATTTTATGCTGAGAAGAAACATTCTGTATCAAATTTGCATAGCTTGGGGTTTGCCCTTAGTTGTCAACAAGGACTCCTGATTCATGGTACAATTGTATTCACAGCATCGTCCTTGTTTACAAATGTGTTCAAAAGTGGCAAATGATGAAGAGGCAAAAATGTCAATTTTTGTCTAACATTGTCTAGCAAGTATCTAACATTTTTTAGAAAAAAAAAAATATTCTAGTTTCAACAGACACCATATATCGTACTAGTAAAAATGGTAAATACGTTTAAAATTTGCGGATAGAAATTGTTTTTTTTTTCTCATCCTATCGGCCTAGAAAAATCGCCACTTTTGAAATGAATTGGGCGATGACAAAAAAAACTAATTTAAGGAATAAATTTGTTTTATTTCGTGCAAACACGTCAACTGGACGTAATTTTGTGTCTATTTTTCATATTATAGACAACGTCTCAAGACTTGCAGAACTAAATAAATAGTTTTTTTTTAGCCTTATAGGATTTGACTCAAGACTTTTTTCTTTTTCTAAAATGTATATGTTTTTTGTTTTTTTTATTGCGTAATGGCACCATTCTCCTCAATATTGGTTTAAAGGACTCCAGCTGGGAAAGTTTGGGGAAAACGCGTTAAAATTTGTAAACTTCTTGATTTTGACAAATGAAACAAGGTGTAGTAGATATAACCAGGGATGTGGCTTTAACTATAAAATGTCACTTTTAGGTCTCACTGCAATATTTCTTATTTCAGAGGTAAAGTTAAAACCTGGATTCACCCCCCCCCCCCCCCCCGCCCCGAGCCAAGGCTTGGTTAAGACCAATGAATCAACGTACTTGAAGTTTTATATTCTAGAACATCATCAACTCCCTCCGTCCACCCAACAGGGGTACGGGCTGTCTGACCATTTCCTACATTCGATAAAGTCCAGATACTCATAATTTTGGATTTTGTTCGCCTGATAAATCCTGTTATTTGCATAAATCGGCATCTTTATTTTACCCAATCTCTTATTACCGAAGGAGTCTATTTTTGATATCTATCTGCTTAGTGCCTGTTTGTTTAGGCTAGCCGATTTTCCCATCAGCCAACAGATGTGTAAAGGTTTTCGTTGTAAAATTTTATTGTCCGTTGTAAACTTTATTAAGTCCTTTAACGCTGGATTTCGCTTTGCTGGATGTTCTCCTGTTGCTTGGATGAAAAAAAAGGTTTATGTAGGCATTACACCACATCCCTCTTTTTCTCCTTTTTATTGCAGTTTCTGTCTCCTATCAATTCTCCCTTAATCTATGAAGTTTCTAAAGCAATTGATTGATTCAATCACGGCGAAGGATTAACTTGATCTTCTATTGTTCCTGGCGTTGCATTGATTCTGCAAAGTAATAGTAAGCGAAACGCTTTGGTGGTTAGGATTTTTCCTAGAAGTCCATTTGCAATGAGATGTTAAGGGTAAAGGGATTCAGCTAATTTTTGGAATCTGTTGACTGGAGGATGATTTGGTAATCGTGCTTTTTGGCAGGCCATCTGAGGCCAAAAAATACTGGGAGACCCAGGAAACTCCTGGGAGAAAGCGAAGAGCAGGGCTCTGAATAGATTGGGATGGAGGAGAAGCGTAGGTAGCTACGTGATAACCTTACGTGACTTGGTGCTGCGATGAGTTTGGGTCGTAGCAGCAATATTTTGCCTATTTTGTCTTGTTTTCAATTCGTATTGTACGAAAACGTTGAACAAAATTCATCCAATTCACAACAATTAAGTAAAAACCCATTTTAAATTAGCATATTGACAATTTCCATCCTTTTTTGTCGTGAATCCAAATAGAGTTGCCCAAACACCGAGTTTCTAATAATATTTGGGGCAGTTTTTTGTAACGCGAGTCATCTGGGGAAGGGCGCTTCAGTCCTACTACTTCTTTTGCCTGGATATTCACGCGCATAAGTGAAACCAAGAGTATAACCAGGGTTACGATTCAACTGGAATATAAAATCCATCCTTGGCTCTGAGATAGTTACTTTGTTGGTTAGAATCAGTAATCTATAACTTAACACTAAAATCTTGTCGCTTGGGGCGTGTTTTCCACCTTTCGTATATATGCGTAATATGCGATATTATCATACCGCATATTAAAGGGTGTGTATCTGACAATTTTGTCATTTAGCTAGACGGCGAAAGCACGGTTTTTAACGTTTTGCAAGAATAATCTTCTGCTCGAAGATTAGAAAGAGAAAAGTACGTAAAAACTTCCGTATGGGTTAGTTTTTTGGCTTTTTTCTGGTGCGTAGTACATAGTACTAAGTTAAGTAGTATTTGAACTAGCATACGCTTAAGCTATAATATTTGAAACAAATTCAAATGTGAAAAAACCTCTAACTTTACAGAAAGTATAAGAAACTATTGAAAGGATCGGACAATTTTCGATATTTTTGGTGATTGAGGGCGATGGCGGTCATAGAATCAATTTAGAATAAGACTGATTAAAATTGAGCTCTTCTCATTGTTTTTGAAGCGCTAAAAATACCCCAAACTTTGAGAAAAATATAAGACACTATTGACGAAATTGGGTTATTTTCAATATTTGTTTGGGGGGAGGTGGCAGTAGTGGACACAGAATCAATCTAGGATAAAACCTTTTAAAACAGAGCTCTTAGGATTATTTTTGAAGCACTAATGCCTTACACTCATCCTTTAAAGACGCGGGTTTATTTATCTTACACAACAGGCGTGAGGCCATTTGCATCATCTTTGGCTAGAAGGATTTAATTAAGGCACAGACCCCGGAATTGTTTACGAAGGCTTTGAATTATCGAGGCCCTCGGAAACAGTGCCCTAAAGGGACCTTTCTTTTTTGTTAACTCAGTTTAAAAAAACAAAAAAAAAACCTCTTGGTTAAGGTAACGTAAAATGTATGCAAACCTTGTTCGATTCATGTGAGATTGCAGGTGGATCTTTCTTACAATACCTATCTGGAATTGCACCCATACGTATAAAAATACTTCTAATTAGCATTCAAAAAGAAAAATTTTATGCAAGTTTCATATAGCTAAATTTCAACAATTACAAGCTGATTTTATCCAGAGGTTTTCTGTTGTCTGACACATTACGGAACTATTTCTGGATTTTCGTTATTGTCGCTTTGACCGTCGGTAGCCAAACCCTGAGTATGCCTCAATTTTGTCGTTCACAGGTTTTCTGTTGTCTGATAAATTAAGAAACTGTTTCAGAATTTTTGATACTGTCGCTTTAATTGTCAGGAGCCAAATCCTGATTATGCCAGAATTTTCTTGTCGTCCACAGGTTTTCTGTTGTCTGACACGTTACGAAACAGTTTTCTGAATTTTGCTTTTGTCGGTTTCATCGTCAAGAGCCAAGTCCTGAGTATGCCGTAATGTTCCTGTTGTTATTATGAGACTCAATATATGTGTAATCTTCATGTCCGGTGTAATTTAAGAAACTTTTTTTTGGTTTCAAACCCAAAACTTGTTTTTTGGTTTCTCTGCTAAATCCAACAGAAAGCCAAAATCTCTGAATCAATACATGTTAACCATTCAAGTTAATCCAAAAACTCGGATTAAAACCAAAGACTTGGTTTTAATCAACATAAAAAAAAATTAAATTTGTATATGTTACTTTATATGTTATTTATAACATTACTATAAAAGATTATTATCCGTTTTCCCCTCCAATTATTCTAAGAAGTCTTACATTAGCCGGTGAGAAGCCTTTTCGATTAACCCCGTTTTTATGGCACTTGGTATTAACCAAGTGACATATAGCAGTCGCCAATTCTGTCGGTCTGTCTGTCTGTCGGTCTGTCGGTCTGTCCCGGTTTTGCTACTTTAGGCACTTCCAGGTAAGCTAGGACGATGAAATTTGGCAAGCGTATCAGGGACCGCACCAGATTAAATTAGAAATAGTCGTTTTCCCGATTTGACCATCTGGGGGGGAGTGGGGGCCCGGTTAATTCGCAAAAAATAGAAAAAATGAAGTATTTTTAACTTATCAGCGGGTATTTGGATCTTAATGAAATTTCATGTTTGGAATGATATTGTGTCTTAGAGCTCTTATTTTAAATCCCGACCGGATCTGATGACATTGGGGGGAGTCGGAGGGGGAAAACCTAAAGTCTCGGTTTTGCTACTTTAGGCACTTCCAGGTAAGCTAGGACGATGAAATTTGGCAAGCGTATCAGGGACCGGACCAGATTAAATTAGAAATAGTCGTTTTCCCGATTTGACCATCTGGGGGGGGGGGGAGTAGGGGCCGGTTAATTCGGAAAAATAGAAAAAATGAAGTATTTTTAACTTATGAGCGGGTGATTGGATCTTAATGAAATTTGATGTTTGGAATGATATTGTGTCTCAGAGCTCTTATTTTAAATCCCGACTGGGTCTGATGACATTGGGGGGAGTTGGAGGGGGGAAACCTAAAATCTTGGAAAACACTTAGAGTAGAGGGATCGGGATGAAACTTGATGGGAAAAATAAGCGCAAGTCCTAGATACATGATTGACATAATCGGAACTTATTTGTTCTCTTTGGGGTAGTTGGGGGGGGGGGAGTAAGTCTTAAAAATTAGAAAAATGAGGTATTTTCAACTTGCGAACGGGTGATCGGATCTCAATGAAATTTGATGTTTAGAAGGATATCGTGTCTTAGAGCTCTTATTTTAAATCCCGACCAGATCTTGTGATGGGGGCGGGGAGTTGGGAGGGGGAACCTAAAACTTGGAAAACACTTAGAGTGGAGGGATCGGGATGAAACATGGTGGGAAAAATAAACACAAGTCCTAGATAGATGATTGACATAAACGGAACGGATCCGCTCTCTTTTGGGTAGTTGGGGGGGGGGGGGGTTAATTCTGAAAAATTAGAAAAAATGAGGTATTTTTAACTTACGAACGGGTGATTGGATCTCCATGAAATTTGATTTTTAGAAGGATATCGTGGTTCAAAGCTCTTATTTTAAATCCTGACCGGATCTGGTGACATTGGGGGAAGTTTGGGGTGGGGAGACCTAAAATGATGGGAAACGCTTAGATTGGAGGGATTGGGATGAAACTTGGTTGGAAAAATAAGCAAAAGTCTTGCATACGTAATTTACATAATTGGAACGGATCCGCTCAATTGCGGGGGGGGGGGGGGTAATTCTGAAAAATAAGAAAAATAACGTATTTTTAACTTACGAAGGAGTGATCGGATCTTCATGAAACTTCATATTTAGAAGGACCTCGTAACTCTGATATCTTATTTTAAATCTCAACCGGATCAAACGTAATGGGGGGGGGGCAGTTGGGGGGACCGGAAATCTTAGAAAATACTTAAAGCGGTGAGATCAGGATGAAACTGGATGGGAAGAATAGAAACCTGTCTAAGATACGTGACTGACATAACTGGACCGGATCTGCTCTCTTTGGTGGAATTGGGAGGGGGGAGTTAATTTTGAAAATTGAGGTATTTGTAACTTACGAAAGGGTGACCAGATCTTAATGAAATTTGATATTTAGAAGGATCTTGTGCTATAAAGTTTAACTTTAGGTTCTGACCTTCTCACAAGTGCCAAATGAGCTCTTGGCTCTTGGCTCTTCCGACCTCGTACCATATGAGCTCTCGGCTCTTCCGACCTCGTCCAAATGAGCTCTTGGCTCTTCCGACCTCGTACCATATGAGCTCTCGGCTCTTCCGACCTCGTCACAAGTGCCATATGAGCTCTTAGCTCTTGTTTAAATTCCTGATACATTGGCATACTAGCACATCTTTAAACAAACACTCATTGCTCAAACATATGGGAAGAAATACAATCTTTTTATTTCTCTGCATGCACTGTATAGTTAAAACAAGCAGTGTATTATTTTTTGTCATTTGTGTCATGTTTTATGTTGTGAATTGATTTGGCATCTGAGACTTATGCGTTTTATCAAACAGCAGGCGAGTAGACTTTAAATTGACTGAATAATAAGCCATTAATATTTGAACGTTTTAGTATTAGATTAGTTATGGTCAATTCTGTATTTGTATAGATGGCACGCAGAACTTTTATTGAGAACTGAAGTTCTCAATAAAAAGTTATGTGTAAATTTTATTTATAAGAAAATATCAGGATTGGAAAAATAAAATAATGTTTGTAAATCGGGGAGGGGGGGGGGGGTCGGATTTATTTTTTGATTTTTCAATGAAAATACCCAAAAAGGATATTTCTCCATGGAAATCCAAAAAAAAGGTATTTTGAAATCTATTGGGACAGAAAAAATCTTAGCAGAGGTAGGTGCAAACTTCTCCCTGCCCCCCCCCCTCTAATTTCACGAGCCCACGATATAGGTATATCTGTATACCATTGGGAAGCATAAAGTTCTTGAAATGACCTGTAATTCAATTCAGTTACATAAAAAGAGTTAATTTATTTGAAAAATTTTACGTTCATTGTTTCCTAAATTTATAACTTATTTCATCTAAAGATTTTTTTCACAGTATTCTTTTCTGTTATCGCTTATATTTCCTCTGGGAGTTTGATCATTGGTAACAGAAAAGAAACCGTCTCTAATTGCTCAGTCTGCAAGTCAATGCTATCACTTACTTCAAAAATCTTGTTTTTCGTACTAAAATACGAGAAACATGAACAATTTTTGTTGCGTAGAAAAATTGTCTCTTCGTTTTAAAAGTGAAAGAAGTTTTCTATTTTTGGCTTTGGTATTGTAATCAAAAACATGTTGGGTTAGGTGTTTTCCGAAACAGCTCAAGAACTCGTTAGAACCAGAGAAGAGTTTGTCTCTAATTGCTCTCGCTGAGTGCCTGTGATACTACATACTTCAAAAATCTTATCCTCTGTTGTTCTCTTTGAGAGTATTTTGAAGAGGATATACTTTCTATGTTCTATACATAGAGTAATAAAAGGGTAGAAACTTCGGTTATTTTTTATATTGCAGACATCTGCGCATTGTTAGAATTTAAAACAATAATTCGTTACTCTTACGAGCAAAAAAGAGCTCGTTTTTATTTTTCGGTTTTAATATTGTAACCAGGAACATCTTAGGTGAGATGTTTTTGAATAGTTCAAAAAACACACATTATAAAAAGAAAAGAATATGTTTATAAATTACTTAGTCTGGATGCCGATGACACAATTTTAATCTCGTCCTTTACCCTTCTACATAAGAGGGTGCTCAAGAACAATATTTTTATGTAACGTACATAGATTGAGTAGAAACTTGAACTGTTTTCGTTTTGAATAATACAAAATTATGTATTTAATGTCAGCACGTTTTGGTGTGAAACACAAAAAAATTGTATAATTAATTTAGATCAAGACAATTTGAATCAGCCTTATTAAAAACTGCTTTTATGTGGAAGAAGCTAATTTACTACTTCAAGGAAAGAAGATCCTATCTCAATTTGCCATCTTCTGGAATAGGAGAATTTTAAAGTGAGAGTCAAAGCTATTTCGTCTAAAAAACCTATAGACAATCCTTAAGATATATGATTTAGCACATTAGCAATGCAGAACCATTATCTGTCCAGTCATATTATTCAACAATGCTACTGCCATCAGTTTTTCCAACATTAGCTTCTGTTTCTTGTTCATCTTGCAAAAATAGAAAATTTTAATCTATTAGTAATAAATCCGGGAAAGTACAGTCTACATAGTTTCTGGTGCTATAACAGCTTATGGGCGATGCAGCAGGAAAGTGGGTTAAAAATTTAATTTTCGAAACAAGAAACAAAATATAGGATTATATGCGACAATTGCTTCATACCATATGTTGAATTCCCCGAACCTGTGCTTAAAGAGTCTTTAAGTACACTTTCTCAGTTTTCTTCTTTTATTTCAAAAATTCAGTTAATGTAACGTTAGTAATTAATTTAAGTTAATAATAGTTCAGTTAATACAAGATAATATAATATAACATAATAATAATCTTATTATATTATGTTAGTAATTTATATATATTTTAATAAATATATTAATATATGTTAATATTTATTATATTATGTTAATAATTCAGTTAATAAAATATTAAAATATAACGTGGTCAGACATTTTAGGTGCTAGTTCTTTACCTTTGGCGTTTCAAGTGCAAGTTTCAAATCTATATGTTCTATCTAAGCCAGCAGAGGGAAACGTGTCCTGTCTCCTCTTGTTTCTATAATATGAAAAAAACTTCGTTTTCTTAAAGAGTTAAAGAGGCTGCGTCCCAAAGTCGAACCTTAAAACGTACAGGAATTAGAAGAGGCAGTTGGGGGGCTGCCGCCCCCCAAACCCCCAGCTTTTAAAGACTCTTTTGTACAGGTTTTTTTTTGTGAGGGGACTTCATTGTTACTATTTACTAGTTTCGGCGCAATGGTTCTCCTGTCCTCTTGTGTTTAACATTTTTCGAAGTTATTCCATTATTCATTCATTTCAATTTTTTGTTAATTAAAAGAGGGCCTTTCCGAAGCCAAGAGCGGGGGGTTAGCAAAAACACAAAAAACCTGTACAAAAGAGTCTTTAAAAGCTGGGGGTTTGGGGGGCGGCAGCCCCCCAACTGCCTCTTCTAATTCCTGTACGTTTTAAGGTTCGACTTTGGGACGCAGCCTCTTTAACTCTTTAAGAAAACGAAGTTTTTTTCATATTATTTCTGTACGTTTTTCTACAATCCATGGTGGATGTAATTTAATAATTCCTGTACTCCTCGTACAGGAATTAGGAGAGGAACTTGGGTGGCTGCCGCCCCCCCCCCCCGCTTTTAAATCATTGTATAAAATAGAAAAAAATTAGGACTATAAGAAGACTATTAGGAGAGGCAAACCCCCCGCTTTTAAAGACTCTTTTGTACAGGTTTAATTTTTTTTCATATTAATTCTGTACGTTTTTCTACAATCCATGGTGGATGTAATTTAATAATTCCTGTACTCCTCGTACAGGAATTAGGAGAGGAACCCCCCCCCCGCTTTTAAATCATTGTATAAAATAGAAAAAAAAAATGATAGAATGACCGAAATGTTTCTTTTGCTCATAAGAAGCTAATATTCTGTTATCTCTCAAATGATAAGCTGTCCAAGTGTTATCAAAATTTTTTTGATGTTGTGAAAAAAAACCGCCCGTAAGGGACTTGAACCCTTGACCCGAGGATTAAATGTCTCACGCTCTATCAACTGAGCTAATAACTTGCATATGTGTAAATATAACTTCTCAATTGCTTTTAAAAATTTCAAATTAACATGGGCTCTTATGGAGAGAAATCCGTTAATTAAATAGCTAATGGGTGGTTTCTGGAAAACAGGGAAGGAGTTATCGGATCAAGCTGAAATTTCGCGGATAAGCTCCTGGGCCGTAGGGGACCTTAACTTGTGAATTTCAGCCCGATCGGACAACGTTAAAAGGGGTGGGGGGGGAGGGGTTGGAGGGTCGAAACTTTCGGGGGGTTAAGATTTTCCTACAAAACTTTCATGGGCACTTACTCGGAGAATTCCGCATCGAATGAGTCTTCGTACACCCAGATCCGATGTCGGATGTGACCTGTAGGCGTCTAGGAAAAAAAAGTAAATGAATTTTAAGTGGCTATGCGTGGTTTCTGGAAAACAGGGAAGGAGTTATCGGATCAAGCTGAAATTTCGCGGATAAGCTCCTGGGCCCTAGGGGACCTTAACTTGTGAATTTCAGCCCGATCGGACAACGTTAAAGGGGGGCTTGGGTTGACAGGTCGAAACTTTCGGCCAGATTTTCCCCATGAAGAAAAAGTTGGAGGGGGATGAAATTTTGCAGGTTTCTTAGTTGGAGCTCGGGCTACGAAATGCATCCCTCCCCATCCGTCTGCAACCACTGGAACCGAAGATCGCTTAACATTGTCGTGTGTCGCCTCTTTATAGAGGCACGAGTGTGCCTCCTTGATCTATCTAAATGTACTCCCCATAAAATTAATCTCCAAATGAACCCCTGTATGTATATTTCATTGTAAAAACAAAGTTCATATTCTGATACATTTCCATGAAATTAAATCTGTTTTTGTCTCTTTGGGAAAACATTTGCTTTTCATACTGTAAATAATATCTTTCTGATCGAGAGAATCGTCATCATTTCTTTGAGCCTTGCTTTTAGTAAATTATTATTGGATGAGCCTCTCCCAGCATATAATTATTTCCACTTTTTTGCAATTGCACTAGTTCGTTTAGATTTAATTGCTTTTTTAGATCATCATTACCACTGAAACAATGATGAAATTCCCATCAATTAATTTAATTATTATCGTAACATTGAATAATTAACTTAAAACAGAAATAGAAGGAACTCTTAAATATTATAATTGGGAAAACTTTTCAGGTGTTCCAATTAGTTAAAGAACACTTTAACAACTTAGTATATAATTTTAAAAAGACCCCCTTGATACCATCACTAGAACAGAATATCTAAGGCTGCATACGAACATTATCCCCATAGGTTTTGTAGGAATTTACATTTTTTTAAATTATTTCCAAGCTTTAGGAGTCACTTCTTCTTTTATTCATTTTTAATTGCTGGTTTTCACCGCCATGGTAACAATCATGTAATCACTAGTAATTAATTAAGTTACGGGAGTAGTATTTGATAATTACTATGATGGATACATAGAAGGAACTCCTAAATTTTTGAATAAGGAAAATGTTCCAGGGGTTTCTAATTAGTTAAGGGATACTTGTTTACCAATTTTTTCACCTTGGATAACATTGCATGTCGTAACACCTTATTCATTCGTGCCAGCATTCCATAGTGGATAGTTTCGTATCCATGCTTTTGTGACAAGTCCCGCCTTTCGTTTAAACATAACTTTAAGGTGGGGGAATTTTGAAGTTTGCTAATTTTAGAACTGACTTCTTGGCTTTGACGGGAAGGGAAAGGCTCTTGAAAAAATTCTAAAATAAAACTCGTTGTCACCAAGTGGATAGAAAGATAAAATTTATCCACTTTTGAAACATCCATTGTTAAGTATAAGGCTGATAGATTTGAGTCCCTAGTGAACAGTTCTAGAAAACATTTTTAACGTTTGGGGATGACCTATAAGAAAATTTGCTAATTTCACAGGAGGCAGGAGGAAGCTGGGGAATCTGAGTTTTTATTAAGATGAACAAGATTCAGTATGTCGTTGTCATCAATATTTTGTTATGTTGGCTATCTTCATAGTTTCCACCAAAAAAGAAAAGAAAATTGAAATATTCGTTTTTTCTACCGGAATTATTGATTTGAAGATTTTGAAAAACTCAAAGTTTGATATATTTATTGATATTTCCCTGTCGAAACTAGCCACAAAGGCAGTTGGGTGACGGGCATAAATAAATTGAATAAAAGCGTAGCTTATACTCTTGTGAGACCCAGATAAAAATATTTCCCCCTTCCCCTAAATACAAAATTTGAAGTACTCATCCCTCCTCCCCCCCCCCCTGAAAAAAAAGATATTTTCTATTAAAAAAGAAACAAAAAGAGTAAAAAGAAAGATATATCATTCCTCAGAGATTTAAAGTTGTACATGGGACAACGATGTTTAAATTATTTCAAAATCCTTAATAGTTTTTAGGTACCAGCGAACTATTATATCTTACTAATGGTAATCAATTTAGAGATTAAAACATTTAATGTTACGTTCATATAAAAAGAATGAAATGGACGTTTTAGACGAAAAAAGAAAATATGTAAATCTAAAAAGTAAACAATTTATTGAAATATACTTTTAATTTGTATAATTGGTTAATGTCTAAACCATCTATAATGTGTAGTTTCCCAGAGTACTTCCACAGTCAGAGTTAGTTGGTTTCCGATCGTCACAAGAGAGTATACATTTTTATGATTGAATCTTGAATACAAGCGAAAATTTTTGGTATTCCTTATTGTGGATATTACAGTCAGTAGGTATCCTTAAAAGGTGGCGAAATGTATCCTTAAATTGTTAAGTATACACTGTTTTAAGTTACGGCTTCTGGATCAAGACAGAACGTTCAGTAGAAGCTTTTTGGGGAGAAAGGGGTACTTGCAAATTTTTGATCAGGGGAGGGAAGCAAATTTTTTTTCACATGTCTTCATATTTTTTTTTTTACTTTATGCCTGTCGTTCGAGAGGGTCTTAAGATGATGAAAATGAATGTAATATTATTGATCTTTGTCTTAAGTGGTTTATTGAATTTCCATTGCTTATCTTCTTTACAGTTTTTAGGATTCTTTTTTGGCTGACTCCCAAAATGAGGATAGCTCACTTCATATTTGGCAAAACCACAAAATTAAATGGGAGAGGGTTGGGATAAAGTTTATTCAGGAGAAAGCAATGTCAATAATAATAAATCACTTCGGACTGACACAAAATCAATAAGACAATCACTATAGAATATTTCTCGGAAATAAACTAGTTATATTTTTGAATTGGTGTATTTAGTTTCTTTTTTTCTCCGTTGGTTAATTGGAAATGTTTTTTTTTTTTTGTATTTGTAATAAATGAGGAGTTCAGGGAAGCTGAAACATGGTAGAACAGCATTTTAGTTTTACGTTTAGACGGGGGTAATTATAGGTTTAAGTATTTGGGAACATTAAAATTACCCTAGTAAATTATACCTTCATAGAATGACCCATCGGAATATTTGTGTTACTGCAAGCTAGGGAGATCTGGAGAAACGTTACTTCTCAGCTTTGTATAAAACTCTGGGGCAGCGAGAGAGCAACTCTCGCTGCTCTCTGGGAAATGACTTCTTGCGTAGTTGCCTTAACAGGTTTGTTGAAATTTAAACACCTTTATATTATATCAATAAAAAGTGTAATTTGTGTTTGATATAAACGAGTTGTAAATCAAGTGTCCGCCCTCCAAAATTTTATAACTATAGTACTAAATATATGAAACTTGTTCTTGGTTATTTGTTCCTTTCGTGGTTTTTGCATTATTGATTTTGGTTAGTGATGCGTGTTGGTTCTGGTTCTTGGCCATCAAGTTCGTTGGATGTAGCTCAAATAGCTATATGAACTTGTTCTGGATCGTAGCAAGCGCAGTATAAAAGGTCAAAGTTTTTTGTTTCCACGAGTATTCACAGATTGTCCGGTCTGTCAATTAACATATGCTGGGCGGTTGCTGTGTATAGTTGTATCTAAGTTTTAGAATGCTAGGACAAATGGTGGAAATGTTGTTCTGTTTGAACTGAAATCGTTTCGATCATTTTTGGCTTTTTACCTTTTTTTTGTGTTCTATAACGAAGAATTTTTAAATCACTGCATACGTCTAATTTTTGGTATTCATAGGCCCTATTATTCTGCATTAGTTGGCTGCAGCTTAAAGATTAAAGGAAGAAGAAGAAAAGATTTAAATGATTATAAAGTCCAAACATCAAATACTACTTTGGGTTCCTTTTCTTATTCTTCTTTTTTTTTAAACTTATATTTGGGGTCTACCATGTTTAGTCCTGACCTGCTGTTTTAGCAATCAGATTGATTATCTTTATTCTGAACCAAACCAAAAACATACTAAAAACCTAAATTTAATAGTTGTCGAAAATTTTGAACTTTTTGAGGGATCAAGGGGTATAGCTCTCCTTTGGTTGTTATGAAATGGTAGAAAAGCCTTTTGTTAGGTTTGTCTTATAAGGGTTACAATCTAGATGATTGCATGTTGTGGCTTTTCCCCCCTCTTTTTGAAGATTTGTGATTTGAAATTTTTTTCTATTTTGTTTTATTGTTCAAACCGATTACGTGCTGTGATTTTGAAAATGGGCCATGCAATTGAATGTAATGTATTTTTCAAAAAAAGACTAAAAAATAATGTTTCTGGTATACTTTGAATTTAATTTTCATTATAAAACATATATTCAATTCAAAATCCTAGGCTCCTTCATAACATATATAGCCCCAGCACCTACATGGTTTATCACGAAAAAATAATTTTTCTGATAAATCGCACCTCGAACCCTTTCTTGGGTTTTAGCAATGTTGTTTATTGAAAAGAATTCCAAAAGAGCTGCAACTTGGCAATCAGCTCACTTAGAAGTGGCACTCAGCCCAATATATCAGACTAAAATATGTCCCAAGAAGGTATTTTGAAGTAACTACCTCCGCTCCTTCTCCCTCTAGAGCAACCTGACCTTTGATGACCTTGAAACATTTTTGTGTTATAAAAGTGAAACATTGCAAAATATATCTTTTTTTTTTAAAATGGAATATGGTACAAGAAAAGTATTTCCAACATGTAGGGATTGATGGCAGGATACGTCAATTTACGAAAATGAATGTGGGAGGCATAATGTATTACTTAACAAAGACACTCAAACTTTGTAATTTTATTCGGATGATCCCTCTACCGATATTTCAAGACTACTGGTTATCATTGGGAAAGGGGATAATGTTTGATCCTGGGTGCATCCGAAAAGGCTAAGGGTGTTGAGGTGAAATTTCAGGAGTTGTTTAGGGGTATGTTGATCTAAATAAGAAGACACTATCTACATCCATGTTATCAAAAAAAAGAAAGAAAAAAAGGTATCTGTAATGTCTTAGGAACGGGTAAGAGTGCTTGGACGGAACCCTCCTTTTAAGACAATTGAGAAAAACTTCCTGTTTTTGGCCATTATTTTATTTGTTACTCTAAGTCTGACTTAAAATTGTCATCTCAGATTTTTTTTTTTCATTTTTGATTAGTTATCATTTTTCCCTTTTCTTTATCCCATGAAATAAGAGATCACCATGTCCCAAACATAATATATTTCTTCCAAATTTCATTCTTGAAAAGTTGGTGCTGAGTTGTCGCCAGGGAATTCTTTTTTTTATTGATCAGCGTTTCTCATAGTCTTTTCCTGAAAATGGAAAAGTAGACTGGAGAGTGATGACTTTTCTCTTCTTTGCTTGTCAAACTACATGATGCTAATGGTACAGCGAATCCAGTGTTAAGTTTTAAACTCAAAACTGACATTACATATTCCTGATTTTCACAGTGAATTTTATAAAGAAATATTATTTTATGTTAAATTCATCTAGGTACTAGGCTCTAGCATTATGAATTAGCTTTTTTATATTTTTTTTATGCAAATTAAATCAATGAAATATACTAGAAGTAGTAATTTCACTCTTTTCGGGCAAACATACATATATATATATATATATATATATATATATATATATATATATATATATATATATATATATATATATATATATATATATATATATATATATATATATATATATGGCCATTCTTTATTAGAATAAAAGTACTTTCAATGCCTAGACGGGGTTTGAGTGGGGGGGTTGATAATGGAAATACCTCTCTAGAAAACTCATTGAAGCTAGTGAATTCTTACAACTAGTTTATATATATGCAATCGGATGCTTGTGGTTTTATGTGTATTCTGAATTGTTTGAAGTAGGGGTAGTATTTCTAGTAATGCTTGTCAGATTCCTTAAAAATGCTTTTAGTTCTAAATCTTTTCGATTTCCATGGGCTAGTCCTTTTTGATCAGTATTAAAAGTAAGTTGTGAGTTTGGAATATAGGAGACGAAAACTATCAACGCCATCTAGCTCCTTCGAGTAACAAACTTTATAGTTTTTTTTTATTCACCATGATAAAAATATGAGTTATGCATAATTTTATGTTGAATGTGACAGAATTCGAAATATATGGAATAAATCTTATATAAACTAAGTAAGAAAATAAATCCAAAATAAAATTTTGTTTCTTAGCGATTACATGCAGAAAAAATTTCCTGACGATGCTTTTCTGTCATATGTATGCAGTCGGTACTCAGGGCCCGGCATTTTAATGTAATATCAACTGGAATTTCTCTTTTTTTGGTAAATTTTCAGCAGTTTTCAAAAAGTTATAAGAAATTTTGTCTGAAATCCAGAACTTCAGTCTTTGAAGACTGAAGGAACTTGAAGAATAGAAACTGAAGTTGCAACTTAATTCAAGCTTTTTTGTTGTTGTTGTAGCTCAACTTAGTAGTACTTTGTTATCTGAGGCGTCAGCGTTTCGTATAAGAGTCACGCTAAAATATGATAAAAATCATGAGGCTACATTATTGTTGCTGTCGCGACACTATGACCACGACGTCCGGCTCCGCCCTCCAGTACGGCTGCCTCTGGCCATATTAAAGATTAAAAAAGAGTGGACTCTTCTGTTCCCTATGTTCTTTGGGAAAAAGCAGGTAAATCCTGTTTCTCTCTTCTTATTATTTTGTTTTGATCGGCAGCTCCTTTTTGACACATTAAAATTTACCATCTATGCTTCGGACCACTTTTAATTTTGAAAAGATCAGTCTGTAAGGGCAGGGAGGCTTTGATTTGGTGTTCGTGTCTTGGGATGGTTACGCGTGTCCTGGTATCGTTGACGAAGTGATAAAAGGCCTTGCAAGGTTGTTTCCAATGGCGACTATGTAGAGAATGAAGACTGTAGGTGCCAAAAGACTACCCTAAGATGCGCATTCCTGTATTGAATATTCGCGGGAAATGAAGCCAGTCAACAACAACCCGCAGTGAATGATCTGAAAGAAAGCTCTTGATCATTTTTAACAGATGTCTGTGGACAGTGCTTGAAGTTTCTTTAGTAGGCCACGATGCTATTGTCTGTGGAATGCTTTGGTGATGTCAAAGCACAATAGCCTGATTTACTATCCTTTTGCTAAATTTGCCATCCACTCCTTACTAGGGAGTCAAGCAATAGGGAGTCTAGGGAGTCACTATCTTCAAATGAAAGCTTTATGATGTGCCCGTCTGTTGGATAAGATGATATCTGTTTTATTTTCTTTCTCCGTTTTTGACCCTTCTCCAAGAAAAAGAAGAAACTTCATCGTATTTTTTCATTTTATTTATGGATGCTATCTCCACGATTTCTTAGTTGAGGATATTTTAGAAGTGAGATTTAGTGTTGGTTTCTTTCCAAAATAGTTAGCTTGAAAGTGGAAAGGAAGAATCATGTCTCCAACACATGTCAATTGTGTTATTGACTTCACGTTCCGAATCAGAATTCTCAGATTCAGATCTGCAGTAATGTTTCTTGTTTCCTTTTTTTTTTACTAATCATATCAGTGACATGCTTCCGAAATGAAGGAAAATATAATGCTAAAAACTTCCTAGAAGACAAGAAAATAGATAAAAATAGTCAGTTGAATCTTTTGTCTATTACAGCAAATCTCCTACTCCGCTATCCCTTATTTTCTCTAATTCTATATTTTATCTATATTTTAACAACTTGAACTAGTTTTATATTTTAATTTATCAGTCATTTTATTCATACCAAGAAATTTTTAATAAGCCCTTCTGATTAGTAACTTCTTAAAATTTATCCCAGATAGGTTTCTGACACGAAGAATACTCTAATGTTGAGAATTTCGGAAAAAAAAGACTTCTAGATTCTTTTTTTTATTTCTAGGTAAGGCTACATACCTAAATATTGTTCTTTTAAAGTGAAGATTATTATTTGCATAAATAAACATATTTATTCACGTTGAGATCAATATGTTCCCCACCATACCTCTAGTATGCTTTTAGCTAATTTTTCTTCAGAAGAGACATCTATGAACTTCGTTTTTAATTAAGCAGTTATTCCTGGGATGATTTTCTCATAGCCTCAGAAAGTTAAAGATAATGCAATGTTTTGAAAAGTAAGTTATGAAAAAATATGCACCATAAGCTGAAACCCAGCTTCCATGGGTGCCTAGGGGCATTGGCCCTGGTGACAGAAGAAATGCATATTGCATTTCTATAATATTGTAGTATTCTAAATAAATCTACAAGAAACCTTGTAGTATTCTAAATAAATACCGAATTTTTTGTGAGACCTTTCAAATCTGAATGAAAAACATCCGCCCGCCCTTAAAAAAAAAAAAAAAAAAAAAAAAAAAAAAAAAAAAAAATTGTTAGAGTTTCATAACATCATTAGCATGTGGAGTATGATTTTCTACAAAAATAATGATAATAAATAGATCAAAGAAAAATATTGTCATTTAACTTTTCGTCTTAAATGAACAATTGTCTCAAATGTCACTTAATTTTTGTCATATCAATGCCTTTTTATCATTTAACGTCTTTAATCTATTTTTCATGAAAGCGATTGGTCATTCACCTAATATAAGATAAGATGAATGTAATTTAAAGCCGAAAATACGGCCGCATGCACAAAAAAAGCACCAATAATATAAATTATATCAGCGATCTCTATTCTTCTAAATTCCTATCACAATCAATCCACTTAAATGAAACGCTACATTTATTTAATAAGCTAGGATTTTTTTTTTTAATAAACAAATTTTCTAGATACCTCGCTTTTCTACAGATAAAATGTGGTGACATACTATTTAAGATGTCTGGAAGTATCAACTGCAGATTATGCCTTCCTTTATCGTAGAGAACCCCTGGCAACGGCTCAAACAATGTACGAAACCCCCTCCTCATCTTTGCAAAGATATATGATATTAACGATATATTAAATAAGGCCCTGAGCTCTGGAAGAAAAAAAAAATATTATCATGATTTTATACTCTGTATTTAAGCATCTTTCCGTTTCTCATTTAATTATTCTGTTTGAATTTTACCTGATCGGATGATCTTGGTGACGTATGTATTATAGATAGTGCATTTTCATCATTGATTTTTTTAATTATTTAAGCGATTTTTTTTATTGCAAAATTGTTTTAGCTATCTAGTAAGGAAACTTGGTAAATAAAAATAAAAAGTTTTTGAAAGTAATAAAAAAAGAAAAATTTTCTAGTGGAAATCTTTGGTGAAGTCAGTCTTCTAGTTTTGTTTATTTCATTATTATTATTTTTTAGATTCGGTCTTGTGATTTTATTTTCAGACTTGGAAATCGCTCAAATTATGGAATAGATCAGATTCTTTAGGTACGGCCCTTTAGGTGTATTGGCATATACACTCTGTTACCAAGTTTAATTTTTTCATTTCAAAAGTAATTGAAATCGACCATTTTTCTTTTCAGCAATTTGGTTCAATTCTGGATGTAGAAATCATTTTCAATGAAAGAGGGTCAAAGGTATGACATTTCAACATCTAATTACCTAATAATTTGAGAGGAATTTATTTAGCAATACGAAATGTAAATCAGAGGTCTATTTGGTCCTTTTTAAAAGTCAATCTGACCAAGCCCACTTATTTCCAGCGTGCTTCTTTTTCTCTGTTGCCATCTTGTTGACGTGCTACCCGCCAGCAGAACGTCAAGTCTTTTTTTTTACCGAAGGCTCAGTGACAAATCTTCTTATGTACTATTCAAAATTAGATGGCAATATTGTTTTGTATATGCATTGTAAATCGTCGAAATCTCCAGTAGTTGTACTTAATAATGCTATATACTTCTTGAATTGTTGGAGATTTTCAAGGAAACTAGCTTCATTTAAGATCAGAACCCTGTTGGTACCTGCTGGCAGCTAGTATCTGGGGCAGAAATGTGGGAGGGCAGGGGATTCAATTGACCCCCCCCCTAAATTATGAAAATAGTATTTGTAATCTTCACTAAAAAATCGAAAGCCCCTCCCCCCTCTCACCTTGAATTTTAAAAATCGTAATTTTTATATCTTCATTTAAGAAGAAGAAACCCAGTCCTTGTGTACCTCAATACACGCGTGAGTTTTGCGAATGAATATTACTTTATTCTGTGGTTCTTTTTTTAAGTTTTTTTTTTTTTTAACTGAAGCTTTTTCTTTTTTACAGCGAAAATATAAAATTTAGAAACTTTGACATTTTGAGAATCTAGTTCTAAAGTATATTTGTCAATGTTTTCTACAGTTTCAAGCTAGCTGAAATATAACAACAATATAGCAAACAGCAAACATTCTAAAATCTTCACTGATTATATTTTTTTAGATTTTCTGCTATTTATTTTTTTACTTGGTTAAAATAGCGTTTGAGCGGTTCATAAAGTTGTTAGGTCTGTAGACTGGATCATGAATGTCATGATGATAAATGTCGTGACTGTCATGACTGTCATGATGATTGCCAGTTTTTCACCAGTGTCTTTATTGCTTTTCATTTTTAATATCTTTTTTACACTTTGCCTAAGCTTTCTTATTACTTTCTTTCTAAGATCAAATCACAGTTCCAAAATCTGTTTTAAGATCTAGATCTTAACCTGTTGGTAATATCGATGGTATTGATCCAGACAATTATCTTAATTTCTGAAACTGTATCCGAAATTGTCAGGATAGAGAGAAAGCTAAACAAGAAAGCCTTTATGCTGTAAGAAACTGATTTTCTCTAGAAAGTCCGCATTGCGGAATATGAAGCCCAATATAATCGTGAAGCGAATAGAATTGTTTATAGGAAGTTTAGAACTTCTAGACAAGGGAATTGAGAGGAGAATTAGCAATTTTTCTTAGCTCTGTGATAGTCGCAATAATAAAAGTTGACAGTTGTCTGTTTTCTTGAGACCTTTGTCTATAGGGCCATTATAAGTACCTGTTTTACCGGCTAATGCTGCTCCTATACAAATATATACCGAAATTCATGTGCGTTCACGCTCAAGAGAAACAATATATTGCGGTAATTTGGTAATCTGTAGGCAAAAATGAGCTAATTGGCCTGGGACTATTTTAGGACAGATATATTACCAATATATTAAACCTGCCTTTACTTAGAGGAGATAGGGGGTGAACTCCCTCTTTTAGGGGCCTCTGATAGAAATAAATTGATAAAAATAATATTAAAAACAGTTGGGGGTCGGTATACTAAGATATACTAAAAAATACATTGTTCATACTAAGCTTCAAGTTATCTATTTCATGAGAAGAAAGAGTCATTACTCATCACGCTGAAATTTTGAAGAATATTTTACAAATATTTTAGTCGGGAAGATATAATAAGGAAATTTAATTTTGCAAACGGTGCTGAATTCTTTGCTAAAATGAAATAGAGCTGTAAACTTTTTGCTGAATAACAGGTAGACTAAAGAATGATGCAACAAATCATCTACGGAAATTGTGGACCAAAGCCACTCCAGCTGTTGTTCTTTTTTGGGGAGCAGGGTGGGGGGAGAAAGGGCAAGATTATGCTTATATTACATAAAAAGATGTATTTTTCTATGCAGATCTTGGAACTTATTTTGAGTGGATGAAAAACCATAGCCCAATTTCTGAATATGAAATTACATCGTTAGAGAAATTTAGGCTGGAAGTATGTTTTAAAAAGGGGAAAAAGTTAATTGTGCCGAAAGGAAAATGTTTGACTTCTTGAGAATTTGTACCGTTCGTTTTGTGATATCGTTCTCTTTATCTTATGTTCACTTCCATTCATCTATAAGTAGGAGGATAACTTTTTCTCTGCCTTTACTTAGAATTAAGGTAATCCAATTTTTGTTTTGTCGGACAGATCCTAACTTTCCAGGAAGTAAACTGTTGGAGATAGGAAAGCACATTTATATGTCATGTGTTGTTGAAAAGACCTAGATAATTAATAGTGTTCAGCTTTGGTTATCCAGACAGCTCTACTGAAACGGAGTTGACGAAGATAGAGAAATTTCCGGGGTCAAGAATTCATAGCGTCTCCGAACGGGGTCCAACAAAATTTATTTAATTTATTTTTTATTTTTGCGTGTTCAGCCTTAAAAATTTGAAAAGGCGATCTATAATAAAGAAAAAATGGCTGTCCAAAGTTAGTAGTGATACGTAAAATAACGTAACGTAATCTAGATAACGTAAAATATACTTTAGGCCACCGCAGAGAATTAGCTAGGCGTTCTGGCTTTCAGTTTCAAGAGGAAGGGAGAACTAGATGGAAACAAAAACGAAATGGGAATTACAGTTCGAACGAAGATCAAACAAGCGATCATTTTTATTTTTTTCTGCCAAGATACGGCAAAAATGACATGCCATGACATGACATGTACATGGCAAAGCCATGGAAATCATGAATTTTCTTCAAAATTCATGATATTGAGTTCAAAAATACTGTAGAAAAACAGCAGTGACAGAATTTGGTTGTCAAAAATTTACAAATAACAAAAAAAGTATTAAAAATCAATATTACAAATAAAGTATATATATATATATATATATATATATATATATATATATATATATATATATATATATATATATATATATATATATATATATATGTATCTTCTTCATTAGAATGCTTAGAGTATTCAACGGTGTATTTAAAGATTATGGGTACCCATCTAGACTTTTCTAGTGAAGAAAAAAAATAAGCAAAGAATGCGGCATTGGACCTTATACTCCCTAACGGCGATGGGGATCTCCGCTTCATGGCCCTTCAGCCAGGAGGTTGAATGGGGGCTTCGGGGCAAGGATTCCTTTGATTTCGCCCTCTCTTCCTGTTTACCCTCCCCAGATTTCTTTGAGTACCCTTTGGAGGTGGGTCGACTCTGGCTGAACTTGCAGAGTCACGCCATTGACCCCTATTTCAAACTAAATAGCCAGTGACACCACTACTCGAACCTCTGTCCTCGCGAACAAAAGGTTTTGACGGGAGATTCAATATGTTTTGAAACTGAAAATTTTCTAGTTAGCAGATTAGATGGTCTGTTAATGATCTTAAGACGCTGTTAAGAAAAGCATTTGCTCCTAGAATTTTTAAATAGTATTTGTTTTTAAAGATATTTGTTTTAGATAGATTTGTTTTTAAATTCTGATACTAAAAATGAGATTTTATTAATGCTGTTTTATTATTTTACTAAAAGATATGCTTGTTCTTTAACAAGCTTGGTAACTGGATAACACCCAGATTAATTTTGTGATTTTAATTAAAAATAAACGGTGTATTTTCTCTCTATTGCAACATACAATGCTTGCAGAGAGGCTTATCCCTCGTTTTTGTCACTCTTAATTGGTGCCCATGACTGCTGAATGCTGTTATAAATTATGTTATTTTCTAAATTTGGATGTATTCTAAGTGTAATTTATTATTTATGTCGTTTATACGAATTTATAATTTCCAGCTATCAATTGGAGGAACCTGAAACCGTCGTCCGAAAAAAAAGGGAAAAAATTCACTAGTAATAAATTATTTTTTTCTTTTCCACGGCTTGAAGCATGTGGCCGGAATGTAATGAACTAGTAAGGAGATGCTAATATGACCGACTCTTCTTTTGAGACGTGTACTCACGTTGATTCACTGTTGCCAGTTTAAGTTAGTTTTCGTAGTTGGCTGGCTAAAAATTAAATTTTTTTTTCGAAGAAATCTTCTACCAAACTATAATTATACTAGCCAGATTGGTAAAAACTATTCCAATCTGGCAACAGTGACTCACGCTGATTCCAACGTTATTGGAGCGCTTACATTTATATAATTGCATCTTTGTGTTACGAGGTGACGCCACAGTAGCATCTTTTCTTGAAGAGGGCTGAGTACTTTTATCACCGCCTGAGGCTGATTGTGGTGTTGTAGTTTTTTTTTGCAAACTAGCAATATTTGGTGTATGCACTTGGCAAATCCTTTTTTTTACTCATTAGAAGATTTTCTGAGAACACATTTTAAATAAATATTTATATTATGTTTTTCAATCTTTGGAAATGATTATTTTATTCTTTTTATTCTTATTATTCTATTCTTTTTATTTTTATTATACTATTTTATTCTTTTTTGTCCCCCTGTTAATCAGATTTTTAAGACTTACTGAAGAAAGAAAAAAAACTAATATCAATCTTGTGAATCTTGACTTAAAATGTAGAATGTACAAGGAATCTTTATTGTAGAATGCAAAGGATTAGTGGTCTTGATGCGGGCTCCAAGAATCTAAGCCCCTTTACTCCTGCTGAATAATTCTTAACTCCATCTTTTTTTTCTTGTTAAGGAATAATATATATTTGTGCACGTTCAGATTGAAAATTAACATTGTTGTAATTGATAACTTACGGAGAATGTAAGAAAATAGCATAAGCTCCGCTTTAGAGTCATTTACCAATATGTGCTCATGAATGAGTAAAGGGTATGCTTTCAGATTGGCTCTTGCCTTGAGGTCTATAGTTAATGCAAAAAACTAGAATTCATCCCCCCCCCTTATCATTATAATTGAGTTGTCTTCGTGTTCACTTGCAGTTTCTGTCTCTGCGTTTTATTGGGTTTAGTACTCCAAGCTAGAATAGTGTCTCCATTTTTCTGTTTGAGAGATCTTTAACATTCCTTTGATTTTTGGCAGAAAATTCATAGATGGCTCCCAGGGTTCGGTATAATTTTCGATAGAACTAGTTTTTAATTTTCTTTTATGTTTGTATTATAGCTATCAGCCATGTTAAAAGCAAAGAATGAGCATAAAATAGTGTTTCTTGTAGATCTAGAGTTTTGGTATCTTCTTTTTTTGTAGGGGGATGGATTGGGACTTGAGTGGATCTCCTGAAAAATTGATAGAAGGGGAAACACTGTTTGAATGGTGGTTAAAACACATTTGATAGGATTGGGTTTATTAACGCCTGCTACTGTGAAGTCTTTTTCTTTGTTTCGGTGCTTCGAGCAATCAGCAGAATGGTCTCTCAAAATATGTAAGCATGGAAAACGCGAGAAAACGTGGAGAAAGAGACAGCTCATCTTCAAGAGGCTTAATAATAGTCAAACTGAGTTCACGCAATTTGAGAAAATATCGAAAGAAGAATATAGAAAAAAAAGGAAAATAGGGGATATTGAGAATAAGTAAAAAAAGAATATGAAAAAAGAAGAAAATATAAAATATAGAAAGAAGAATATAGAAAAAAGAAAAACATGGAATATTGAGAATAAATAAAAAGATTATAGAAAAAAGAAGAAAATATAAAACATCGAAAGAAGAATATAGAAAATAAGGAATATTGAGAATAAGTAAAAAAGAATATAGAAAAAAGAAGAAAATAAAAAGTATTCAAAGAAGAATATGGAAAAAAGAAAAAATGTGGAATATTGAGATTAAGTATTAAAGAATATAGAAAAAAGAAGAAAATATAAAATACACAAAGAAGAATATAGAGCGCATACCAAGACCTCTAGGATATAGTTTTTTTTGGATAGTCTCGTGTTCTTATCACCAAATTACTGCTAGTTTGCACAATTTTAATTTGACTCTCTGTTAAGCTCTTTTAGAACTGAATGTAAACTAGAGGCGGCTCCAGCTCTTTTATTTTCTTTTTAATTTGACCTTTGGTAAACGCACATTTGAAAATGCACTAGAAATACAACCGTTGTTGTCTTGAGTCTTTCCGTTCTCAATTTTGCATCATTTTCATCAGTGGTGTGCATATTATACATTCTGCGCATGAGCATGCAATGCGAGTGTTTTATGACTGGTACTTCAACTTGGGCTTACTTGGGCTTTTGTATTTATTATATTAGCAGAGCTGTTGTTTATTCTTTCTATTGGGATGTAAATCTTGCAAGTAGCGTATTAGTTCCGTCGACTATAAAAGTCAACAAGTTTATAGGTTTTTTTTTCAATAGTATAGTTATTATTGATAAAATAAATGTCATCTGAAGTTAATAATGGTAATTATTCGATTTGACTAATTTCTAACATTTCCATATGTTAATTACTGTACTCTCGTTCTGAACTGAAATATTTGCGTCAATAGTCAGTTTTTTTTAAAATCAATATTGTTGAGGGAATCATTTTAGGTTAGGAGCGAAGTATTGATTGAATATAAAATATCACTGCACATGTAAAATCACAGATTTCTTGAAAAAGGGTAAAAAGACCATCAGTATAGTTCGTATGAACAGTATTATCTCATTTTTTTGTGAACTACATTATTATTCAGAAAAATTAAGTTTTATAATTTTTTTTATGACCCTTATAATACTTACTAGATTGAAAATATTAAATTTAAATTGGTTAATCGAAAGTTTCTTTTCCTTATGAACATAATTATAATTGGAAAAATAAAATTTTTTGGAAGGAAATCGTAATTGGCCAGCAATAGTCATAATCGAGAGCTTAATGGGTTTTCGGTGGTTTAACCAGGATTTTTTTTTAAGGCCCATTTACGGTAATTTTACCAATATCGATATTAAACTAGTGCTAATTTGAGCCAATCGGAATTTTTCGTAAAGATTTTTGACCATCAGAGGTTTTACGAAAAATCTAATTGGTGGAAACTAGCGCAAGCTAAATTTCAGCGTCAGTAAAATCTTATTGTGGATGGACCTATAAGGACATCATCGCTCTTGAGCAACAACTTCAAAAAAGAGTGTGAGCTCCTTTGGGTAGCTCTCAACTCAAAAGCTTGCAAATTTCTCTCTTAATTTTTTGGTTCATATTTTTTTCAACAGAAACCCTACATTAATCCGCAGATGGTTTTAAATGCATAAAATCTTGATTATTACTTATGCCGCTAGTTTTCTATTTGTTTTGAATTCTGCTACAATGGCTACTTGTTCATAAGCTAAATGTATTTTTTATATAAATGTATTTTTTCAATAGTGTAGTTATCATTGAGATCAAATTGTCATCTGAAGTCAATTAACGAGTCTAATGATTATTATTCGTTTTCACTTATTTGTATTGTTTCAATATGTTAATCACTGTACCCCCGTTCTGAACCGAAATATTTGCGTCAATAGTAAGTTGTTTTTTTTTAATTAATATTGTTCAGGGAACCCTTTTAGGTTTGGACTACTTATATATATACATATATATATATATATATATATATATATATATATATATATATATATATATATATATATATATATATATATATATATAATATAATATATAATAATATATTAAATATAATATATAATAATAATATAATATATATATAATAAAAAATATATATATATATATATATATATATATATATATATATATATATATATATATATATATATATATATATATATATATATATATATATATATATATATATATATATATATATATATATATATATATATATATATATAATATATATATATATATATATATATATATATATATATATATATATATATATATATATATAAATATATATATATATATATTGTTTGACTGTTTATTTGATATGTTTATAAAATAGTTTGGGGTCTTTGGAGAAATTTTATGGCTCTTATATGATATGTTTATAAAAATAATTAGGGGTAATTGGAGAAATTTTTTGGCTTCTTATTTGATATGTTTATAAAAATAGTTTCGGGTCTTTGGAGAAATTGTTTGGCTGTTTATTTGATGTTTATAAAATAGTTTGGGGTCTAGTTTTTTTTGGCTTCCTATTTGATATGTTTATAAAAATAGATTGGGGTTTTTGGAGAAATTTTTTGGCTGTTTATTTGATATGTTTATAAAAATAGATTGGGGTTTTTGCAGATTTTTTTTTGGCTTCTTATTTGATATGTTTATAAAAACAGATTGGGGTTTTTGGAGAAATTTTTTGGCTGTTTATTTGATATGTTTATAAAATAGTTTGGGGTCTTTGGAGCAATTTCTTGGCTTCTTATTTGATATGTTTATAAAAATAGTTTGGGGTCTCTGGAGAAATTGTTTGACTGTTTATTTGATATGTTTATAAAATGGTTTGGGGTCGTTGGAGAAATTTTATGGCTCTTATTTGATATGTTTGTAAAAATAATTCGGAGTAATTGGAGAAATTCTTTGGCTTCTTATTTGATATGTTTATAAAAATAGTTTGGGGTCTTTGGAGAAATTGTTTGTCCGTTTATTTGGTATGTTTATAAAATAGTTTGGGGTCTTTGGAGAAATTTTAGGGCTCTTATTTGATATGTTTATAAAAATAGTTAGGGGTAATTGGAGAAATTTTTTGGCTTCTTATTTGATATGTTTATAAAAATAGTTTCGGGTCTTTGGAGAAATTTTTTGGTTTCTTATTTGATATGTTTATAAAAATAGTTTTCAGTCGCTAAAAAAAAACAAAAAAAACTCAAATTTCTATATTCTAAGTTTTCTGGACAACATATTATTTCAACAACACTTATTATTAATTTTAATTTTATTTCATAGTGATTTCTGCAAACAATGTTTAATTGTAACTAGTAAATACGCTTCTAAGTTAAATACGGATTTTTCTATTTGATCTAAAACCCTCTGAATATTCTGGGTGAATGCTCATCCGCCTCGAATAGTCGTTCAAATGTCTAAGACGAATCATCAAACAGTTCGTCGTAACGAACTGTAAGTAAGGAGTGATACGGCTCAACAGTAACCGAAACTCTAAGAAACAGAGTCTTGATAAATATAGATGCATCAAAAGAGCAGAATTCAGATGCTTATTCAAAATACGTAAAAGTCATCAAAGTTAATGGTATCCATCAATGGTTACGAGCCTGAGAAAATATGCCCAAGTTTCGACAAAGGAGGAAGCACCCCCAAAACATCAAGTGATCTTAATCAAATTTAATCAAATTAAAACACCACCAAATTTAGCATACCACAGAACTCTACTGTAGAGTTTTCAAGCTCCTATATTCAAAAATGTGGAATTTTGCATTTTTTGGCAGAAGAAAAATCACGGATCCGTGTTTATTTATTTTTTTCTCCCAGGGGTGATCGTATTGAACCAGTTATCATAGAAGCTCCAGAGAGCGATCATTTGAACGGAAATCAAAAGTTCTAGTGTCCTTTTTAAGTGACAAAAAATACTAGAGGCCAGCTAACCTTCCTCCCTCGCCCATTTTTCCCAAAGTCACCCGGTAAAAATTTGGGGAAAACTTTTTTTCTTCAGCATAGCCGAAAAATCTAATAACTGTGTCATTGAGGATGACTTAACCCTCCACAGTCCCCGGGGGGAAGGGCTGCAAGTTTGTCCATTGTATTGTATAGTATTTGTTATTGGGAAGTATACAGTCGTCTACAGGGCGGATTTTTCTGGTGGAGTGGGGTAAGTGGGAGGATCTTCTTACGGAGGAATTTTTTGTGGGGGAAGGGAATTTTCCATGGAGGGGGAGCCGAATTTCTCAGTATTATTAAAAAAAAACGATCACTGAGAAATGAAATAAAAAAAAACAAGTTTTTTCAACTGAAAGTAAGGAGCAACATTAAAACTTAAAACGAACAGAAATTATTACCTACATGAGGGAGGTGCCCCCTCCTCAATACCTCACTCTTGACGCGAAATTTTTTTTAGAACTTAAAAAAAACAACTTATTATTCTAATTAAACTACCTTTGTGATTCAGGAGTCCTTCTTAATGAATTGGGACAGTTTTCGAACTTTAGCGTAAAGAGCCAGGCATTGAGGAGGGGTGAACCTTTCGTACACACAATAATTTCTGTTCGTTTTAAGTTATAATGTTGGTTCTTACTTCAGTTGAAAAAACTTGTTTTTTATTTTATTTGTATACTAGGGCATATAGATTATTTTGAAAGTATAATGCATTTTAAATCTTTGACAAATTAGGGTAGAACACATTTAGAATCTTAAACTATCTTTTTTCGTAGATTTTTTGTTGGTACCATTTTTTTTTTAATAGTTTATTTTTCGTATTTGGCTTATGCTTATACATGATTATGTTTTTTAATATACTCTAGATGATAATAAACCCTTAGCAATAGCGATTGCGTTCCATGTATACTTTCTGACAAGGGACGAAATATAGACAAAATCCTTATCCTAGTTGGGTGATTAGGGTCCCCTAATAGTATTGGGGAAAAGACATTGAAATATATAAAATTACTAGGTTTGACTTATGAAAAGACCTTGTAATCCTGGATTTAATGACCTATGCTGTAACTATCGCTACTACGACTATTTCATTATAACTGTGACTGGAATTTTAACTTCGACTATAACTATGTTTTACTGTAGCTGTATCTACATAATTTATCATTAAAAAGAGGATAATAGTCGTCTAGGTACATATATAGTCCAGTGTAACTTTAAATTTTCAACAAAAAAATCGTTAACCATAATAGGAATTCTATGACTTTACTTAGAATTATGTCACTAAAAACTGCTTTATAAACGCAATTTCTAGAAACTTCTAGAAATATAAAATTTCGGTGTTTTTTTATTCCCTTCAAGTCTGTTTCTAACCAAGTCAAGATCTCTTTGCTACACGGGCAATTGATTTGGGCTATAAATTCCTTTGAGACGGGAAGTTTTCATCGTTCCAACAAAAAAGGCTCTGGAACCAGGGTCTTAAAACTTGGCTAGGAATCACGGCCTACGAGACCAAGTTTCCTTTGGCTGGCATCTTGTTCTAATATTAGTTTGGTGTGACGAAAAAACTTTATAGCTGCTTAGAATTCAAGGATTTTGCTAGATGAGATTGCCAACAATCTTAGCATAGAAATTCATTTACGGAGAATGAAACTTTTTTCACTGCGTATTTCCAAGCTATAAATTCTAAACATTATACAACTTTTACCAGAAAGACAATTTAAAACCCAGTTGAAAATCTTATCTGGTTTCATTTATCATAAACAGAGATTCTCGGCTGTCCAAGACGGAAAGAGACCTATCTTGTTTTAAGACATTTAAAATATTCACAACACCCCTTGAAATGTCTAAACGCAGTTTTTTAATGTTTTTTGAAAACTCAATAAAGGCTCTGAGATACATTACAATGTTTACTAAAAACATTTGCAAGAAAAAAAAATTGAAAAAAATTTAAGTCCTCTCGTCAAAGCACTTCCATGTTCTTAACCCCCTCCCTAGGAAAACGCAGGAAAAACCAGTCTCGTTTTAACAAATTGTAAACCATCGTTTTGGTGGAACAGTAGGCCTATATGAATAAGTACATTTATTTTTCTCCTAGCTCAATTCTAAAAAACAAGAACATTTATTGAATGGGTTTTGTGTATGTATCCGAAAATATGTTCTTCTTTCAAATTTAGAAAGAAGTTTCAAGATTCTAAATTCAAAAATTATTTAACTATATCAGTTTTGTAGAACATTAATGTCCTTACTATCCTTTGATGTTACAAGCTTAAAGGCAATACCTGGTCTTAGAGAAGTCTCTACATATTAAAGAAAATGGTTAAAATTCAACCATGGAAAAAAAAAATTTAAGTCCTCTCGTCGAAGCACTTCCATGTTCTTAACCCCCTCCCTAGGAAAACGCAGGAAAAATCAATCTCGTTTTAACAAATTGTAAACCATCGTTTTGGTGGAACAGTATATGAATAAGTACATTTATTTTTCTCCTAGCTCAATTCTAAAAAACAAGAACATTTATTGAATGGGTTTTGTGTATGTATCCGAATATATGTTCTTCTTTCAAATTTAGAAAGAAGTTTCAAGATTCTAAATTCAAAAATTATTTAACTGTATCAGTTTCGTAGAACATTAATGTCCTTACTCTCCTTTGATGTTACAAGCTTAAAGGCAAAACCTGGTCTAAGAGAAGTCTCTACATATTAAAGAAAATGGTTAAAATTTTTAAAGTTTTTCAAAAAATTAAAACTTCACCCGTTTTTACTAAAGCCAACAAGTTGTATCATTTAGTGAATCTGTCTTCTTTTGATTTATAAGATTCGGTTGTAATTTTTGACGTAATGAAACCCCTTAAAATCCACCTTAACTTAAAAGTATTAATCCTTCAATTACGTAAGTCCACAACTTCTCAAATTTATGTTAAAATATGTATTGGCGTATCCAAGAAGGTTAGCTTTTAGAAAATCTCTAATGCAATCTAGTGACGATAACATGCTTAACTACAATGTTACTTCAATCGACAACTCATCCCAGGACAAACTCTCCTGTGACAAAATAGCTCCACACACATCCATCTTCCTCTTTCGTCATTACTCTGTATATATATATATATATATATATATATATATATATCAGAGAAAAAACCATGATAGTTGAAACAACGACTGTATGCTAGATTTCTGTAATTATTGTTATTATTGCAAAGCAAAAATGTAGGTACTTGGGTAAATTTGAATTCTTTTTTCTATTTTTTTTATTTTTACTCAATAGCATTTTCACATTAAAACTGGAGTTAATACATATTTTTTTCAGGTTTGCTTTTTATGTCCTACTAAACATGTTACGTTACCTCTATTTATGTATTGAGACAGCTAAAGCGATCGGTTTTATAATCGACCTAATAAAATGGTCGTAGAGATCGTATTTTGTAAAGTGATCGAAATTATGTACAGATGACATAAATTCTTAGATGACTTAATTTCATCAACTTTGAGTTATTAGAATACGAACCTGAATCGAGATTACATTGAAGTGTGATTCGTGAAAAATTGAAATGAAAACTCAAGACAACACGGTTAGTTGAGTAATTCGTGCTTTAGAGACTATAACTGATATGCCTTGTTTATAGTAAAGACTGGAGGAAAATTTCCTTTGAAGTTATATTTATGTGCGTAGCCGTTCAAGTATTAAGTTACATGCATATAGAGTTTTAGCTGACGTTTGATTAACTTACAAAGGGATTTTCCCTACTTGTTTAAAGCCTTAGACGGTCGTAATTGGACTTTTTAGCCTCGTTATGGGACTAATAGTTCCTTGACTATCAGATTTAATAAAACATTAAAATACCACTGAAAAATATGGTTTGACAATTGAGAATGTTAAAGGAAATGCCGCAACCTAAACATTATATTGTTTTTGGAAAGAAAGGATTTAAAGGGAGTTCCTTTATGGGACGAATAAGTGTGCAATATATTAAGGATTTATTGCGTTTAAATTTAATTTTAGCGGAGGCCTAGTGGGTAACTGTGTCCTAAGTTTTTGAAGAATATTCAAATTTCTATTTTTTAGTTTTGAATATTGAATAAACGGAATAATTATCTTTTGGGAAAAAAAATTTAATATAATTTTAATATTGAACAAACTGGATAATCTTTTTTTGAAAAAAAATTTATGATATTACCGAAGACTTTTTTATCTCAACTGGGCTAGTTAATTTTTTACAAAAGGAAAACTTGCAGTGTAATTATAATGTGCAATAAACATGACATAACTTATAATTCAAGTAAACAGAAAATTTAGGGCAATAGTTGCCCATCTGGTCAGGGCAGAAATCGATATGAAATTAAGTAAAGAAAAATTCACCTGGAGCTGTTTCTTTGATTTTTCAAATATAAAAACATCTGAAAATATACAAGAAGCTATAAATGTCCAGTGAGCTTATTAGTGTTAACCCTATGAGGAATAATCTCCATCAACTTGGAAGAAGCGTTCTAACAACTACCGCCTGTGGTGATCTGGGATTTATGGGTGATGTTAATAATTTGGTTTCTGTAGTATGCCCGATATGTTATCTTGCTTTGATTTATTTAAAAAAGAAAGTGTTCTTTTTTGCAAGCTTGTTTGGGTGAAAGATTGTTATGTGACTATAATCTAGTTTAGCTAATTTTGGCATTTGTTTTCTAGATGCTATGTTTGCTTTAAGTCCCTTCCTGTTTTCTGACATTTAAACCAGTTGTAACTTTAGCCTTTCTAAAAAAAGATGGTGTTGGCATACTCGTTTACTTTCGGTAAAGTCAAATAATCGTTTGTCTTTATTATGAAGGAAATAAAATAAATAAGACAAGATTCCGTCACCAGGCGAAGGAGAAGGGGTCTCTGGTTAAGATTTGTCTTGAAACTACATTTAAATATGATCCAAGTTTGAGTCAAGTCCAGCCAAGGTGGAACAAGGCTGAACAGCTGATCAGGCATGATTTTGTCCATGACTATAAACGAATTCGAGTTCCGGTTTGACTTGATTCTAGCTATCTGGAATTCAAGTACTATCTTTAGTATATCTTTCTTTCCCAAAATCAATGTTATTCTAGGCAATTTTTGTCAATCAACCATTTTCGGTTCATGTGTAATAGGCGAAATTATTAGGTGAGTCAATGCGTGAAAATTCCTTGCGACACGAGGGATTGAACCGCTGACCCATTGATCATGAGAACAGCGCTTATACACCACGCTGTCACAAGGTTTCATGTGTAATAAATTCAAAACCAACTGTAATTGAAATATAGGAAGGTTTTGATGATAGTCGCGTCTGTATATCCTTCCATCTAGCCTCAAAGTTTGCACGTTTTTGTGTCTATTTTTAGGACAATCTTCTTAGAAGCTGCAAATCAATAATCAAATTATTTTCTTTTGCTTTCCAAAGCGTTAGCTGGTTGGGAAAATACCCTCCTTTTTCCTCTGATTCTATAAAGAATATTCTTGGAACCAAAATCATTGCTGGAAGAAAATAAATATGTTATAACGTGGTAACATGTTATAACTTGGTAACGTGGTGACGTGTTTGCCACATGATTTTTATTACCATTTCTTCACTATTTTTCAATGCATAAAATCATGTCTGTGCCTCAATAAAACATATTAGTATTCTATATATCTTAATCTGTTCAGCCTTATTTTGTTCAGTGAATTAAAAATGAATATAGTTATTGAAAAGAAATCTTGCATGGAAAATTAGTTACAACTTTCAGCCAAGCAAGCATCTAATGAACTGTTTCAGTCTGGTGGGGCCATAATGCCGAAATCTCAACTAGCCCCCCCCCCCCTTTGTCTCTCTTTTAAAATTGATTTCTATTGATATGTATTACAATTTGTGTTTTTCTTTTGCATGTAGGGTTTTGGTTTTGTAACCTTCGCCAATAGTTCAGATGCAGACAAAGCACGTGAGAAACTACACGGGACTGTGGTTGAGGGAAGAAAAATTGAGGTGTGCATGAATTAATTTTATCTTTTTGTTCTGTCTCTTCACTCCTCCTTCTTCTTTTAGATTTGGTAGTATTGTTATAAAGCAAAAGTATAAACAAGAAATAATGCCTGTTGCTGCATGAGTTTTTCAGATCTCGGCTAATTACTTATCTCAGACCCTATTAGAGGTGGTTTTAGGGAGGGGGCAAAGAGAGGATTTGCTCCTGGCGCTGAGATTATAGCGGCGCGAAATTTCAAATTGATAATTGAACATTTGTAATTTTTGAATTTTTATCTTATTAAAATAAAGTACATGGCACAGTTGTTAGGAAGTATAAGCGATTTGAATCCGGAATTTTTGTTTTTCCGCATCTTTTCCTGTATATGGTAAGGAAAGTCGGATTTAAACAAATGAAAAATTTCGTTGATAAATGAAAATTGTGTTAATAAAAGAAAATTTTGTTGAAATTTGACCTAAAATTTTGGAATACGGGAGGGGAGGGAGTGGTAATCAAGTTTTTGTCCCGGGGGCAAGAGAGGCCAAAACCGCCACTGGACCCTACTAATCATATGTTTACAGGGTTCTTCGATGATTAATTTTGTCTTTCACGAAGATCGCATTTTGGCGTTTGAGTATTAAAACTAAAAGACTTAACGTCATGGTGACCCCCCCTTATTTTTGTTGTGAAAATTGTAAAGTTGTTATCTCAATATTTAGATAGAAACGGAGTCTTATGTTGTGAAGTGATGTTTCTAAGAATACTAGTTCTATGATTTCTAAGGTATGTTTCATGAGCCATATTTCTGGTGACGCTTTAGATTTTATTATACATCATTGTGGGGTGTTTTATTTAGAGTAAAATATCTACCATTTTCCATATCTCTACGTTTCGGTTTTTTTTTTTTTTTTTTTTTTTATTATTATTATTAAAATGTAGTACAACTTAGCTTTATAGGAATACAATCGCCATCTAACATTACCACAAACGTGTTCTAATGTTAATTATCTAAACTTCCATAAAATTACTTATTGACATTTTGATCTCTTTTTTAAAATTTTGCTTTAAATTTTACCGAAGATAAAAGTGCGAAATTGGCCAAAAAAGGCATAATAGGCGTATTTGCGTATTTGCATAATAGGCACTTGGACTAATTTTATTTTTAATTTGTATTACCTGGGAATAGTTTATGAAACTTGACTCATTTGTTGAGATTACCAACATAATATTTTATTATTTATTTATTTACATAATATTCTTTTTTATTTTTAATTCTATTGTAATTTTTTTTTAATTAGACTCTTATGTTTTGAGTGCTTTGAGTTTATTGGGCATTTTAATTTATAAAACTGTTCAAATTTATAAAACTTCTATTTCTCTCTTTCAAAATTTGGAGAATGTTGCAACCCAGCCAGTGTCTTGTTTGAATTGAGTTTTTAATTTGGTTATAACACTGTATACTTGGCATGCTAGAATATTTAGCTTTATCTCGATTTAGTTTTTTGCATCTACCAGTTATTTTTAGTTAGCTTTTTTAGTTCTTATCTTTTGAGCACGAAACTTTAATCGTATTTTACTCGCTGACTAGTTGACAAGATAGTAAACCTGCTAGGCTGAATTATAGATATTCTTATATGTTTGCTACTCAAATTTTCTACATCTCTTATACTGGAATTATCCATATCCGGATTTCTTTTACTTCAAAGATTAAAGATTTAATTTTGGTAATTTTAATCTTGTCTGTTCTGGAAAAATTTTACGGCATAGAAAGTCAGGTTCTAACATGAAATGTATGATTGTTGTTCATCAACCTATGAATGATTGGATGCAATTCGTTAAACTAAGAAGTCGTTAAAATTTGGATTTGAAATTCAGTAGCTGAAATGGAAACACGTTTTTGAAATTATTTTTCTCTGAATATTTCTCGTTCAAGATTTACTTACCTATTTAATGTAATTGACTAACACGTGTTAAATGTGAAAATAGTTGTGAGCAATCGCCGAAAAGACGCGTGTTAAGCTGATAATAGATCAAACTCGAAACCTTCTACAAGCGCCATCTAACATTACCACAAATGTGTTCTAATGTTAATTATCTAAACTTCCATAAAATTACTTGTTGACATTTTGATCTCTTTTTTAAAATTTTGCTTTAAATTGGATCGAAGATAAAAGTGCGAAATTGGCCAAAAAGGGCATAATAGGCGTATTTGCGTTCAAAATGTTTTAACTTGCCTTGCCATGTTTATTTTAAAATAGGCAAAAAAAAAATAAGGTTATTAGTGTTAAAATAATTAAATAGTTAGTATAATAAAAAATATAAAAAGTATGATAAAAAGTATAATATAATAGAAATTTTTAAAAATAGTGTTAAAAGGGCACTCTAAAAACAGAACGATCTGCTTAATTTTAAGAGGTTTGATCTAAATTGACTTATTTTAAAGAAAATTGAATTTTGCTGATTAGCGCTGTACAGTCAGTGGCGCTAGAAACTTTTAATTATTATTAATATTAACTAACTATTAATATTCTTGTTATTATTATTATTATTATTATTATTATTATTATTATTATTATTATTATTATTATTATTATTATTATTATTATTAAATCACAAAAAGAAAGTTGTATTTGCCTGTCTTATCAATTTTTCGTACCCTTTGAACCGAAAGAGGTGCTGTAAATCGAAATGGCAAACAGAACAGTTAATACGGGGTGGTTTCTTAGACATCAAATCTACGCTGTAGGATGTATAATGACGTATGTCAGATCGAACCGATAATTTTTCGTTCTCCTCGAACCGAAAGAGGTGCTGTAAATTGAAATGAAAACAGAACAGATGATAAGGGGTGATTTCTTAGACATCAAATCTACGCTGCAGGATGTATAATGACGTAAGGCAAATTGAACCGAAAATTTTTCGTACTCTTTGAACCGAAAGAGGCACTATAAATTAAATTGAAAAATAGAACAGTTGATAAGGGGTGGTTTCTTAGACATCGAATCTACGCTGCAGGATGTATAGGCCTAATGACGTATGGTAAATTGAACCGATAATTTTTCGTACTCTTTTACCCGAAGGCGGTGCTGTAAATCGAAATGACAAACAGAACAGTTGATAAGGGGTGGTTCCTTAGACATCAAATCTACGCTGCAGGATCTATAGTGATGTATGGCAAATTGAACCGATAATTTTTCGTTCTCTTTGAACCGAAAGAGGCGCTATAAATTAAATTGAAAAACAGAACAGTTGATAAGGGGTGGTTTCTTAGACATCGAATCTACGCTGCAGGATGTATAATGACGTATGGTAAATTGAACCGATAATTTTTCGTACTCTTTTACCCGAAGGCGGTGCTGTAAATCGAAATGACAAACAGAACAGTTGATAAGGGGTGGTTCCTTAGACATCAAATCTACGCTGCAGGATCTATAGTGACGTATGGCAAATTGAACCGATAATTTTTCGTACTCTTTGAACCGAGAGGGGTGCTATAAATTGAAAAGACAAACAGAACAGTTGATAAGGGGTGGTTTCTTAGACATCAAATCTACGCTGCAGAATGTATAATGACGTATGGCAAATTGAACCGATAATTTTTCGTACTCTTTGAACCGAAAGGGGTGCTGTAAATCGAAATGACAAACAGAACAGTTGATAAGGGGTTGTTTTTTAGACATCAAATCTTCGCTGCGGGATGTATAATGACGTATGGAAAATTGAACCGATAATTTTTCGTACTCTTTGAATCGAAAGAGGCGCTATAAATTGAAAAGACAAACAGAACAGTTTATAAGGGGTGGTTTCTTAGACATCAAATCTACTTCGCAGGAGGTTTAATGACGTATGGCAAATTGAACCGATAATTTTTCGTACTCCTTGAACCGAAAGGGGTGCTGTAAATCGAAATGACAAACAGAACAGTTGATAAGGGGTGGTTTCTTAGACATCATATCTACGCTGCAGGATGTATAATGACGTATGGCAAATTGAACCGATAATTTTTCGTACTCTTTGAACCGAAAGAGGCGCTATAAATTGAAAAGACAAACAGGATACTGCAGGATGTATAATGACGTATGGCAAATTGAACCGATAATTTTTCGTGCTCTTTGAACCGAAAGAGGCGGTATAAATTGAAATGACAAACAGAACAGTTGATAAGGGGTGGTTTCTTAGACATTAAATCTAAGCTGCTTGATGTATAATGACACATGACAAATCGAACCGATAATATCAAAAACTTTGAAAATATACTTTGATTTGTAATGGCCAATCTGTCGTAGTAAAACTGATACCTCGTGGGCTATCCTTATATTCATCTGACGTATATTTTTATATTCCCGTTTGAAATGCCAGTTTTCCTTGTCTTGCTTCTTTGCTACTTTCTATCCAATTAAGACCCATTTTGGCTTTTCTTTGTGAATGAATCCTCACCCTTGCTTACCCTATTAGGTTGGTTTTGACAACATTCACCAGATGATCAACAGCATGAATTAAGAAGCCTGTCAATATATGAATTTTTCAAGAAGTAAATTTTTCCAGTTAGTTTATATTTGTCGAGCGGAATAAATTAGTTTTATTTAAATTGACTAAAATCTTTGCATGAATAGAATGACGACTTTGTCATAAAAAAGGTACTTTTCAGTTTTTAAGCATGCGGCACGTTTTCTTTAGTGACTAACCTTGCTGATTTGTAGTTTTTGAGCATGTGTCTTGCCTACTCTATGTTGCATGTGTAGAAATTACTGTTTTCTGTTATGTTGCTATTTATGTTGTGATGCCTCTGAAAGTAAAAAAGTATTTTTTGACAACCTCAAAGACAAAGCAGGTCTCTGTATATCAATGCAAAGTTTTAGTGGTACTTGTAGATACTATTTTCTATTGAATTAAAGTGCTTCCATAAATGATCCTCTAAGATACTAGCAATTTGTGATACAACGCTTATACCTTAGGGCAAATAAATTTTAGATACTAAACAATGACAATTTGTAATAGTTAATAATAGTCTTTTTTTATAAAATTAAATTATTCACCTATCCCTACTACTTTATTTAAAATACTAAAAAAAATCTCCCCGGAAGGTGATTGTAGATGCTCTGCAATGCTACAAGCTTGTTTATTCAATTTATACTGTTTACTTTTCGCATTCTGGCCAATATTGAACAAAATATTTTCCTTGGCTTGACATTTTGGTTTTAATTTCAAACCACATTTGAGGTCCTCCAAATCTTGACTGAGAAATATAAAACGACCAAGCGTGTTTCTCTTATAAATTTATTACCGACAATTATTTACTGCAAAAGCCGTACAGCCTTACAGATAATTTACAACATGGGTTATATCGAATTAGCAATTTTTAAGGAAGAAAGAAGGTAAATATTTCAATATTAATCCAAATTTTACGATGGAGGGTATGTTGTAACCTTCCCTTTTGAAAGGCAAAAAATTGCACAAAAATGTGAATTTCCACTAATACGATGAGAATAAAAATGGCTAGAAAAAACAATTCCATACTTGTCCTCCTCAAACAGCCCCCTCCTCTCGAATAAAAATACCCAGTACTCACCTAGCAAAATAGAAAAATAATAAAAATATATACAATAAAAATATGTACAATATATACAATAAAAATATTGTACAAGTCAATTGAGATGTTACCTGCATCTTGTAATCAACAAAACTTTCTCTTTTGAAAGGCAAAAAATTGCACAAAACCTGAATTTCCGCTAATGCAGTGAGAATAAAATAGCTAGAAAAAAATTCCTTAGTTAAATCCTCCTCGAACACCCTATCCCCCCTATTCTCGAATAAAAATACTCAGTAGTCATCTAGCAAAATAAAAACTATGTACAAGTCAATTGAGATTTTACATGCATCTTGTGATTAACAAAACCTTTTTTTAGTTATTGTATTCTTAATATGTACAATAAAATATGTACATAAAAATATGTATAATATATACAATAAAAACATTGTACAAGTCAATTGAGATGTTACATGCATCTTGTGATTAACAAAACCTTTTTTTAGTTATTGTATTCTTAAACAAGTGGATTGATTCTTGGCCTGCCTTCTTGCTGATTGGTTTGCAGATTTAATGGTAATTCAACGCAAATGAGCTTAAACTACTGTTTAAATTGAATAAAACACACATGAAAAATACAAGATTGAAACGCAAAATGTTTGAATAAATACGCTTTAGCTAAATTCGCTTTTGTAGCCGTAATCGCATGGCTTTTCTGTTTAAAATCTAGACTCTCCATTTCTTGCCATAATTAAATCCTTAGTATATTTTCGAGGCATCTTTCAGTGCAAATTTATAAAAAAAATAACATTTATTTTTACTTTGATATTAGGTAAATAATGCAACAGCTCGTGTACAATCGAAAAAACCTGCGACAGCCGTTCCAAGTGGTAAGTATCCTTTTGTTATGATTAGCTCAACTATATTAGCGTAGCTGAAGAATGTAGAGTTTTATTAGTAATTTATTTTATTAGAATAGTTAATTAACTATTACTCGGTCCGTTTTTTTTGTTTAAAACTGCTCCTTTAAACTAATTCAAGTGGATTCTTAAATTGTCCACGATGAAAATTATTTTGTTAAGTCCCTTATAGACAAATGTTTACACAAATAAAAATTTGTAATTGATTAATGAAAAGGAAGAAAAGGAAAATATAATAAATAAAAAATAATGAATGTTATTGATATATTATAATGATGAAATAATAATTAAATGTAATAAAATGTAAGAATAATTGATGAAGTAATGAATGTTATTTTCCTAAGGGACCTAATACAGATTTGCTACATATTGTTATATTGAATGGAAATTCAAGTTTCTTGCTTCATTTATTTATGAATAGACAATCACAGACAGTGCTACATCTTTTTTCTCTTTCCTTATTTACTTTATACCTTATTACTTATTTACTTATTACTTATTACTTATTTCCTTATTTACTTATTTACCTTATTTTTTTACTTATTTAAAAGAGAGAGAAACTTTTATTATACATATCATCAATATGTATATTGAGCTGAAGAATATAGTTTTATTAGTAGTTTAGTTTATTAGCATAGTTATTTAACAATTACTCCGTCCATTTTTTTTGTTTAGAACTGCACCTTTAAACTAGAGAAAACTTATTTTGTAAATTCCCTTATATATAGACGTTTCAAATTTGTAATTGATCAATACGGATCTATAATTGATCAATACGGATCTATAGGAAGAAAAGGAAGGTATAAAAAAAAATAAAATAATGAATGTTAATGATATGTTAATGTTAATGATAATATTAAGATAAGCAAAAACAAGCATCTTATTTTGTGTAGATTTTTGCTACAATATTTCATTTTGGGCTCTTTAGTTATTATCTTCTATTAAAAAATGTCTTATCAATAAGTAAATTTTGAGAAAAGACAGTTGCGCTTGTTAGCTAAAGGCCATCATGTTGGTTAATTTCTAACAGTCGAAGATATAAGGTTTGCGTATAAAACATAAATAATCAATCGAAGAAAAATAAATTCTCTTCTAACTTGTCAGAATAAAGGATAGGAATTTTCCTTACACGTTTTTTTGTAATTCTTGATGATTGTGATGAAGTAGGACTATCGAAACGAATCCACTGTTATCCTTGAACTTGTCTAGGGCAAAATTTTAATTTGTGTATAGCGCTATAATAAGAAACTGCATACAAAAGAGATCTTACTGAAGATTATATGAGGAAAATTACTGGATTTGGTCGCCCAAAATATTCTTTATTTAAATTTGTTTATTTAGTTTTTCAATATGTTTAGTTTAAATAAATACAGCTTAATAAAAAAAATAATTTAAATAATTAATAATTATGATAAAAATTAATAAACAATTTAATAATTTAAATTAACTTAAATTTAATTTAATAATTAAATATTAATAATTAAATAATTGATAATATTGTAAATTTAATAATTTAATAATTTAATGTGATATTGTTAAAGAATCAAGCTTCGGTTTTCAATATATTTTTCTTTTTTTTCTTTTTTTTTATACATGAACAGCCAATTAGAGCTTTTATTTATTTAAAACATTGAACAAATGCATGAGGAGGCTGTTTTTCGAATTGATGGCGTCATTACCAGGTTTGCATCAGCGACTAAAACCCAACTTATCTTGGTCGCAGTTGCTAGTGAAATAGGTCAAAAATGTTCCAATTCAGAAGATGTTTTAATCTTCCTCTCTCGCTCGGTGTTTTTTACGTGAATTCCGTGTTTTTACGCTTACTGCGAATAAAAATATATATGAAACTTATAATATTTAAGCCTAGCTCTTTCTTATTTCGTAGCAGCATTATTTTTTAGTATAATTATTCGATCATCGTGAATCAGGTCGCCCTGACCCTTAATAATTACTGTTAAAAATCTAACACTAAATTTGTCCTCTCGGGTGCTTAAATTTTACTATTTATTCTCAACCTGCGTACTAATATTAATAGTATTCCTAAATTTCATTGAAAGCAATTTTGAATTTAAATCAAATCTTAATTGTAGGTTCCAATATTATTGAGAAAACCATCCTCTCTTCAGGCCGAAACTTTTCAGTCCTCAAATATAATTTATTGCTGCGTCCCTTACGCGACCTTCAACTAATATTAGTTTTCTTACGATTTTAAGTCAATATTATTAAATCAAATGACAGGAACCCTAAGTGTCTCTAAGAGTCACTGGGAAAGTTCGGTGGACCGTCACAGCTGATCAAACTTATGCTTTATTGTTTATCTAAAAAACGTGTGGGGGATGTGTTTAGTGCGGTCAATATAAATGGGAGTTAATGTCTGCAGCGTTGATTTCTTAAGTATGTAAATACTTCATATTTTTTTCGAGATGAAAAACCCTGTAATAAAGGGGGAAAAAGAGGATAATTCCAGCCAAAGAGTAAAAGAAGAATTTTATGCAAATATTTCGATAAATGATAGAATAGAGAAATGGTAACCAGGTAAAACTGGTAAATGAGTATGTTATATATCAAAGAAAGTAATGATCGAAAAGCGATTACTTACCTCATGTTTATCAGCTGTATTTATTTAGTGTATTTAAATGCATTATTTTTTAATTTTAACTTTATTTAAATTTGTTTATGTAGTTTTTCAATATGTTTAGTTGAAATAGATAAAGCTTATTAAAAAAAAATAATTTAAATAATTAATAATTATGATAAATATTAATAAATAATTTAAATTTAATAATTAAATATTAATAATTAATAATATTGTAAATTTAATAATTTAATAAATAACATTTAATAATTATAAAAATAAAATAAATTATTTAAACAAAATATTAAATAAATAATAATAATTTATTTATGGTTATTAATAATTTAAATAAATAAATTTAAATAAACAATAATTTAATATTTAAATAAATAATTTAATAATTTAAATAAATAAACTTGTTTAATTTAAGTCGCAAAACAGACTTGTTTTCCTCTTGTTTTTCGTTGTCGAAAGGAACATATCAAAGCTAAATGTTGAAAAGTTATGGTAGGAATTTGGTTTATCCTCTTTTAATTTTGGACAGTCGAATATCAAATTATTAAATTAAAAATTGGATAACTAATAAATTAGACAACTAAAAACTGTTTAGGTCAGTGAAAAAACACGATTTTTGATAAATAGGTTGCACGGTGATCGATTTAAACCGAATTGCATGTTTTTAGTATTGTAGACAGTTGCTTTATGACTTCGATGGCTTTCAAAATGTAGCAAGAGAACATGAACATCTCGAAGAAAATAGCATTACATTTGATATATCGGTGTAGCTTAATTAAGTAAAATACTTTAGGTAAAAAATGCACAAAAGGCATTTGTAATACACTTCAACCATCTTAATTAATTGGAATAAATGATTAAATAAAAATAGTTAATTTATTAACTACTTTATTTTGTGACCACTTTTGACAGATGAATAGCTTCAATCCATTGTTGTGAGTTTCAAGCGTGTAATCTGGAAGAAAGAAGGCGGCTTCGAGGCTGCGTCCCTAACGTCCCATGATCTTTACGGCTTCCCCTATATTTAAAAAAAATAATTCTTCTATATCTATACTTTTTTGATTTAGTCCCCTCTAACCCCCAAAATAAGCTCCTACGTACATGCATAAATCGTTCTGCTCTTTGGGATAGGTTTGTCCAACGTGTAGTCTACGATTTCAAATTGTATTCTGATTTGTCACAGTTCGTAGAGGCTAATACTTGGCATAATCTTTCCTACTTCGTTCAATGCCCTATGTAACGGGATTATAAGAGGGTCATGGGCAAGGCCGTATCCAGGTAGGGGGGGGGGATTGACCCCCCCCCTAAAAATGTTCGGCTCGTAAAAACGGATATGAATTTTTAATGTGTTTTCAAAGTTTTTTTTGTAACTAATCCCCCACCTCCTTCTGAAAAAATATCCCTCCCTCGAACAAAAATCATGGATATGGCCTTGTTTATGGGATATTTAAAAGATACGTATGCCCTATGCGATTATATTACCCCTCGTCCTTAAGAGCCCTGAGTAACTTCTATATTATATTTTTTATATCTGTTTCTGCCACGGCTGAAAAAACTGTTTTCTTGTCTAAGAACCTACAACCTCATTGTACAATCGTTTTATGTTCCTTTCTTTTTTTTCGCTTTCCCAGTTCTTTTAACTCGGACTGGCGGCCTACCAACAGCGCTCGGTGAGATAATTTGTCCCACGTTTAATGTTTTGCCTTTTAATTCGTTTTTATCTGTTTGCTATTGCATACACTTAGGTGCGTACGCCTGTAATTAAAAAAAAAACACAAATTTCTTGGGGAATAAAAACTGATTTTAACTGGAAAAGCTGCTGATTAACATCGGGGATAACAAAATTGCTTAAAGTTCAAAGTTCTGGAAAACTTAAAAGGAAGAAAAAAAAACAGAAAAACATTTTTTTGTGGTTTTAGGATTTTGCTACTTTCAGGAAAAAAAGTGGTAAAAGATATTCATTCATTAAGAAATTTCAAATTCAGTACATTTTATTATAATGAGGAAAAGAAGAATGAACAGAAAGTGAAGAAAGACAGTGTACGCACCTTCTTTTTCCTAGACACTTTTATGCCCTAACTATATGCTAATTTTGTCTTTCAGCTTTTTTCTGTCGCCTTACATTTTGTAACAATAATTCCTATTTCATGTTTTTGGTGATGTTTTTTCTTGATTCTATAATTCAGATACTAATCGTTAAGATACACTAGATATAAAATGTTAATTCATTTAAAATAAATTCATGTTTATTTTTATCCTTATTGACTTTAATGTCTAGTATCTGACCGTTTACGTTAAAGCGTAAGAAATAAACAACTTTGCTCGCGTCAACTGTGGTTATTTCATTGGCTGTGATCTGCACTTTCGCGTTTTATCTTGTGATTTACGTCTGGTGTCGCATTTCCTCTTGTCGTTTGACCAGTGTTTCCACTTCTACGGATTTTTCCGTAGTTCAGAATTTGATGTCTGTCTGAGGAAAAAAGAATGCAGTTACGGAATGCCTAGGGAAAAACTGGAATCATTGAAACGTCATGTTCACTCTTTCCTTATAATATTTATCCCAAATCATCAGAGAATTCTGCAACAAATTCGATTTTTTGTTTTGATGTCAAAGGGTCGTCATACCCAAATTTTGATACAGTCTAATCTACCTTTTTTCTGTTGTATGGGGTATTGATACTTTTTGTTATAAGGGTTTTGCACAGCAGAAGAGAAAAGATTCAAATCCGGGCGAAATTCTAATCTGTTAACTGAACGATACGGACGGTAAAAGTTGTTGGGTTTTTGCGGCCGTGCACTTGGATCATAAGACTTTTTTGGCACCTAAAGGTGCCAAAATACTTGCCAAAGATGGCACTGGTGCCTTAAGATGGCACCCTTAAGATGGCATAAGATGGCACCCTAAGGTGCCTTAAGATGGCACCGGTTTACAAAAAATTCTTCTGAATACAAAACGCCATCTTAAGTTCCCAGTCGCATAATGTTTAAACACGCTGTAAACTGACACTTGACACACAATCTGCCATGTAAATGTTGCATGGAATTTTATGCATATTTGCATGCTCATTTCTTATTGTCTTCTGCTTCGCATTTATTGTTGTGACATCATTTTACTCAAAAGGTCTGTTTTATCTTTCTTTGAAAATAAAATGTTGTTTTCAAAACTTCCGTTCTGTTTCTCCAGAAGCTGCCTTCTGCTTCGCATTTATTGGTGTTGAATCATTTTGTTCAAAGGGTTTGTTTTATTTTTCTTTTAAAATTAAATATTGTTTTCAAAAACTTCCGTTCTGTTTCTGCAGAAGCTGCCTTCTGCTTCGTATTAATTGGTGTTGAATCGTTTTGTTCAAAGGGTTTGTTTTATTTTTCTTTTAAAATTAAATATTGTTTTCAAAAATTGTCCTTCTGTTTCTGCAGAAGCTGCCTTATGCTTCGCATTTATTATTGTTGAATCGTTTTGTTCAAAGGGGTTTGTTTTATTTTTCTTTTAAAATAAAATATTATTCTCAAAAACTTTCCTTCCGTTTTTCTGCTGAAGCTGCCTTCTGCTTCGCTTTAATTGGTATTGGATCGTTTTGTTCAACGGGTTTGTTTTATTTTTCTTTTAAAATTAAGTATTATTTTCAAAACTTTTTCTTCTGTTTATACAGAAGCTGCCTTCTGCTTCGAATTTATTGGTGTTGCGTCGTTTTGTTCAAAGGGTGTAGTTAATTTATCTTAAAAAATGTTTTCAAAGCTAGTTATATTTATGCGTTAGAAAAAAACAAGAATAATAATCGCTTTTGTCAAAAGTCTTCTTTTTGTATTTTTAAGATGCTTTCTTTTTATGTATTGTATCTATTCTAAGAATACGAACAAGCATCACTTTTCCCGATTAGCTTTTGCTATTAGAGTTTTTTTTTACTATAGTTCTTGTGGTATAACATTGAATTAATATTGGTAATATCTTTTTCTATAAATTACTTCTCTGCAACAAATTTGATCTACAACTTAAAGGAAGAAAATTTAGTCGAACTTGTACACTGTTGGAAATAGAGAATTTCAATTGAAGGTTCAAAAAATGTTTTTCTAGAAGTATACTTTCTTATTAATTTTTGGTTTAGCTCACAAATTTATATTATTTGGGAAAAGAATATTCTTCAGGAAACTAAAAATAAATTTAATTGAAAATAAACTTAGTTAAACTCACAATAGTAGTATGCATGTATAGTAACACAAGCTACTATCTTCTGAATTGCTATATTCTGGGACATACTTATACCGCGTTCAATAAGCTGATTGCAATTGATTTCTCAAGTTGTGGTGTTCAATAGCCAATTACAATTATTGAATTACATTCAAAAGCACTTTTTGAAACCTGCTGCCATTGATTACTGTATTTGCTTATTGTTCTTCAAACTCCAATAAGGTTCAATTTGTTCTTTTACAGATTTAAAATTCTTGCAATATTTTACTATCAATAACTTTTTAAAATAGATAAGTGGTTATTAATTTGTGGTTAGTTTCTAAAGCTATGTGAGTTTCAAGTTATTTTTCATTATTATCATTATTATTATTATCATTTCCATATAAGAAACTATCTTCATGTTTAAACCGTGTTAAATAGAGCACAATGATTACGCTTACTCAATAAGTTTTTGCAATTAGTTAATTAATTGCAATAAGTTCAGTTGAACGCAGGGTTAGGGAGAATACTAACCCAATGGCTCCGCCTTCGTGCTTGGCTCCGATAATCGAGTTCCTCGTATCGAAGTCCAATGCATATAGTACAGTTGAATTTATACTTCCTATTCCAACCAATCAATTTCCTTAGTGCTACTATCCCATTCTAAAAACAACATTGCTTTACTGCATATTTATTTATGCTGTGATTAAATTGATTCTGTTTTTCTCCTTTATTTTGCTTTTGCAATTAATGTTTTTGCGAATATCAGACCAAAAATATTATTTATAACTTATGTATGGATTTTGTTTAAGTCCTGGAGATTTAGTCAGAAAAAAAAAACGCATGCTGACCAATGGTCTGCTTAGCGCAGGTACCGATCTCCTAATTCTCCGCCTTTGCCAGGGGTGGCAATGAATGGTTGGAGGCAAATAATCCGACACTTCCTGAGTTTCACCCCCATATTTCTTCGAGAACCCATTTGGAGGTGATTTGACTCATGGCTGAGCTTATAGATACTAAATATTGATGAAGTTGAAATCTAACCAAATACATGATTGAAAAAAGTTGAAAACTTTGTTTAATTAAAATAGATTCGTCGTTTAATAAAAAAATATGATAATACACTGCTTTGTCCTATGTAACAGAAGAATAAAACACACAAACTGACGTGGAAATTTTTTTGACGTCAGTGAAACTTATGGACCAGAGGAATAATATTTACAATTAATTATAAATGTTTTATTAAAATTTCACTTCTTTTCTTATATAAAAAACCGTAAAAAAAATCTTTTGTTCCATAGATTATCTAGTTTCGAAGGTCTTAAAAAATTGCTACATCGGCTTAGCATTAAGTTTTCCCATGACCTGTCTAGCAAAGAAAATAATCAATTGTAGCTGACTTAACAGAATACCAGTCTGACTTTTGAGTATTCTTTTAACGAGTCTTCTTGCATCTGTTCCAAAAAATTAAGAAAAATAAATGCCAAATAAATTTTTCATTGTTGGAACACGAGCCAGATTTATCTTGATCCTCATTAAATAACGCTAATGACCACGATTAGGTGAATATTCTTGAAGATAAACTTCAAAGTTTATTTGCTTCAAAAGTCAGGAAACATTTTCGAACAGTAGTTTTATGTTATCATGTCAAAATAAATCTAAATTTAATAATGTTGTAAATCAAATCATAGAGTTCACATCAAACCTTTTGCTTCATTTGACTTAAAACAATAAAACTTTACACGAATGTAGACCCTGTAAATAATTGTTTCGTCTCTTCTCGGTCGACGAAAAACCGTACAATTTGGCAAACAATTTAAAATCAAAAATGGGAACCACCATATTTTGTCAGTGTCCATGCTCACAGTGGTTGTTCTGGTCTCTCCTGCACCCGGGGCAAAATTTTTAGTAGCCCCCCCCCCAATCTCATACAAAATTTTCAAGCTAAATTTTTACAAATTTTCATTTATGAACAAAATTATATTCAATAAATTATTTCATTTATTATTTATTTTAATTTAATTATTTTAATTATAATTTAGTTGTTTTTTATTCATTTTATTTTTTAAATTTATTAATTATTTTCATTTACTAGCTGCAACCTCTAGTTTATTCAATAAAAAGTAAAATTTTATAAGTTTAAAGATTATTATAACCGTTATATTATTTATTGGAAATTTGGCCCCCTAAAATTTTTGCACCCGCGGCAATTGCCCCTACGGTCCCTACCCTAAAACCACCTGAGGTTTTCAGCAAGTGATTCCAAGATTTTATAGCAATATTGCCGGCGTACAAAAATCTATTAATGTTTTTTCCTGAGCTGTTATAAACATCATTTCCCCTATCGAGCAGAAGTAATAATTTTAAAACTATTTATTAACATCGTAAAAAAGAAGATGATCTGCTAGTCCGTCGATTGTACATATTAGCCACGATACCTGTTCTTTGGTCCACTCCTAAGAGGTGAAATGATATGCATGGTGGTCTGTATATCTCACAACATAAAAAAGAAGCAAATATTTTGCTTAAGCCAAAGAAACTTCAATTTTTTCTGTAATTTAAGTATGAAGATTTTAATAAGTGGATATTAAAGCTTCATTAGAATAAAAAAACAGAAGCAAAATGGCAAGAACAAAAAGATCAAAAATCTTTAAAGATATATAGAACGATAAAAAAAATATATCCTTAAAATAATACGAATTTCATCTTAAGCGGTTTGAGTTGTGTAACTTCATCAATAAGTTTTTGGAGTTTAAATGTCGATTTTTAAGGGGTTAAGTGCCATTTATTTTGAAAAATTAAGCACGTGAAATAATTACCCAATAATAACTTAAAAACTATTGAAATCCACCATCATGTCATCAGTAGTAATTGAGGGTTTTAACCCTATAAAAAAAGTTGAAAAAGTGATATCTTGAATTTGTCAGACAAACTAGAAATGTTAAGTTACCTACATTTGAATTACTAGAAATTGTTTAAATGTATATAAGAGATTCGCTTTTTCATCGAAATGTTTTCTTTGGCTTATTTTTTTTTTCATTGCCGAATTTTACCTATTAAAATTGGCATTTTTTAAGTTTTTTTGGGAAAGATTATAATTTACATGAATGTAACCTTTGCTTATCTCCTATTGGAAAAGGAAGGAACCTTTACTTGTCCGGAATTTTTTTTTTAATGATATCAAGCATCTTATAATTCTAAAATTAAGATTATCATTAGTAACGATCAAAACCAAGATAGAGTTCCACATTTAAGTTTGGCTACTTTTCCTTTCATTTTCCTTTCATTTTCCTTTCTTTGTCTTTCCTTTCATTTTCTAAAGCTATATCTATATTATCGTAATCCTAATAGGTGTGGTCAATAATGCTAGTATTGATTGGGTTACAGATCTTGCAAACCTTGAAGCAGCTATGGCTCTCCGAGGTGTAGCCATCCAACGACGTGGGACGAGACCATTGACTGCTGGACTAGCTGCAGCTGCCTTGGCACGACCAACTTCACTGGCAGCGCTTGGTCTTCCTGCGTAAGTTTTTCAATCTTAATCACTATTCTGATATATATATATATATATTAATATATATTCTAATACATATTGTGATATATATTCTGATTGTATATTAATTCAACTTTTGCGTCGGTGTTTGTTCTGGTATATTTACCTCTATAGTAATTCGACTTTTGTGTCGGTTTGTGTTGGTGTTTGTTCTGGTATATCTACCTCTATATTAATTCGACTTTTGTGTCGGTTTCCTTTTCTGGAGAAATGTCGGGAATCAAAATTCAGCTCAGACTGGGATTTTGTTTTCTGCAGGTTCTATAGCCTACGATTGTGCTGTGATGTTAAGTACTCCTCTTTTTTCCTGTGGCCTAGGGGTTAGGAGGTAACCTCGTGGTTAACTCTCTTTGTAATATTTCCACAAAATTTCAAAATTGTCTTCATTGGGTCTTTACTTTTTTAGCACATGTGGTACAATAGTAAGGAGGCTATCTTTGAAATTGGACAATCCAAATTAAGCTACTCCACATTAACGACATGAAATAATATATCCAAACCTGCTTCACTATAATATTCTATATTAATAATTGACTATAAACACTGCTCTGTTAGATATTTAGTCAATCTTACGTAGCATTGAAAAAGCAGGAAGGGGGAGTAGCATGCCCTCACACCCAGTAATGTCTATTGGAAGGCAGGGGGCATGTTCTCAACCCCCCTAAAGGGGGTTTGGGGCTAGATTTTGAAAAACAGCTTTGTTTTATTCTATTTGAAGAAAAACAAAATGGCTCCCTTCCAGAGATAAAAAAACCGCCCTCTCTTCATAATTTTGTGGATTGACGCCACTACTCATTGATATACCTTTAGTATATTCTACAGTTATGCAAATTTTCCGTTAAGACTGTTTACAAATTAAACGATTTTCAATTTGAAACTACTTGGCAAATAATTAGCGTCTTGTCCGAATTACGGAATAAAAGGATCAAAGTGAAAATTTTATTTAAGTGCGTCATAAGATACTAAAATCTCTAAACGGTAATTTCTTCGCTCCGAACGAATAATGAAATAATTAAATTTCCCATTTTTAGAATATGCAATGAAACAGCCAAAGAAAAAAAAAAATTAAAACGCAATGCTATGAATTAATTGCATTTTAAATCATTCATACTTGGTAAATACACTTGCATATTCAGGGTTATTGCATGGAATATGAATACTGTATATTCTTTCTTAATTCTCTCCTAAATCTTGTTATATTAGTCTCCATCCTTCTGTTGTCTAACATGCGGTCGCATTATTCACCAATGCTGGTGTAAAACCGATTTTAGCCGAAGTACTAGGTTGGTCCCAGAAGCGGTTTTGGTCGGAAAGCAGCTATTTACCCAAATGAGTGCTTATCCTTTGTTTTTAATCGTGACTAATTAAAAATTAGGATTTGAAATGCATCATAACGATTCTTTTCCAAATATTATCATGAGTTTTATTCAATATGCAGATCCATTGAATAGTATTTAAAAAATATTTAATAAAAAGTGTTTAAAAATATTTTTTAAAGGTATTAAAACGTTTTTTAGAAAGTATTTAAAAATATTTAAATTAAAAAGTATTTTAAATATTTAAAAATTATGCGAGAATTCTAGTACAAAAGTCTCTTTTCAGACAGGCACTAAGCTCAAATCGGAACACTGGTCTGAAATAATTCTATTTTACTTGTATTTGACACAGTTACAAATGTACTAACAATTAATAATTCAACGGTGTTTATAAGTGTAAAATATTAGCCCCCCCTGCCAGAATTGAGATGAGGAGGGTAGCAGGTCGCAATGATTGAAAACTTATTTTTATGTCAGTTTCCAAAGCAACGCCATTTGACGATATGACTCTAATCCTGGCAGTTCATCTTGTTTTCTTCGTATTTATTATATATTTATCATATATATTTACGTTAATTATATATTTATCACCTGAAAGCAATTAGGAGACGTTTATTTTGGGTAACTGCTGCTAGAAAGTCATTTCTCACGGCGGCAGTATGTCGAGTTGAGCTCTTTCAGGTTCTCCCAGCGGGGAATGTTTGAGGCATTCTTGAGAACAAATAATATGGCAAGTAGGTCTCATCATCCTAGCTCTGCCATGAATGAGTCTTGATAGATCATAGTGGGCCGTTAAAATTAGTGAGGTCAACTGATTTCTGCAGCAATCGGTTGGGGTCTGAAATGGTCTGCCAACAGAAGGAGTTTTTTTAGGTTAATATTAGACTATTTAAAGAGAATATAGTCTCAATACATACTTATAATAATTTGAATACTTTGAGCTAAAAACAAATTTGAATATTCTCCAAATACTTTCATAATCATAAATTGTTTTTCATAATGGGAGATGATTTTAGCACTGGCACGTTCTGTTATTTATATATATATATATATATATATATATATATATATATATATATATATATATATATATATATATATATATATATATATATATATATATATATATATACATATATATATATATATACTTATATATAGATAATGATTATGACAAATAAACTCTGGGGATTATTTTATAGTAATTAGTGTTTTGAAAAAAATCCAAGTCTAATTATTACCCTTATTATTTTTACCCTTTTTTGTCTTATTTGAGATTTTCCATTTTAGAATGTACGCTGCTTACGACCCCCTCTTTGGAGCTCAGATGCCCTTACAGGTAAACTATCTATTTTTAATATTGAATATTCTCGGTGTTGGAGATTTCTAAGAAAATGTTAATATTAGAAATGATGCTTAAGGTCTGCCAAAGCAAAAACATATAGAGTAAACAATCGCTAAACTTTATAATTTTTGTATTATTTTTACTATTATTTTGTTTTGTTTATTAAATCAAATCCTGACAGTCTCTGTAAATTTCATTAACCCTGTTCAACTAGCTACTAAATATAACCAAGTTTATATAAACATAATAAAGTATACATATAAATAATTTTTCCCCGGGCGCCACCATCCCTAGGAATGGCTGCCGCCAACCCTAGGGACGGTTCTGAGCATGATCGGTTACTTTTTTCTACTTTTTTTTCTGATGACTGGGGAATTAATTTTAAATTAACTGTAAAAAATAAGTAACTGTAATAATTGTAAAAGCATAAAATTTTTTAAAATAATAAGGTAATTGTAATGCAAATTAATTTATTGTTTGGTTTAAATGAATTTATTGTTAAACTAATTATTTGGTAAATTTTCAAAATTGTCAAGAAAGGTACAAGATAAGACATTAAAAAAGAAATTCAAAGAAGAAATAGTAGAGATATAAGCAAAACATAGCGTTGATAAAACAAAAGACGAAAGAAAGCGCTAGAAAACATGGTTTGTCCGGAATCCTTCTAGCTTCTTCTTTTTAAACATTTCACGACTTCTGAATTCTTAAGTTTTTCAGATAGAAAAATCAACAGCTCCATCTTAAATTCTTCCTTTATTTCTTCTTTTTCTTGTCCGACTTCTGCTAATGGAAACCAACGCCGTGTAGAAGCATACCATAAAGGATAATATATGAAGTTTTGATTATTATCATAGTGGGAACTATATCATAGAGGGTAATATCTGAAGTTTTGATTAATACCATAGAGGGAACCATACCATAGAGGGTAATATCAGAAGTTTTAGAGGCTTCAAAACTTTTGAATTAAAGATGCTTGGTAAATCTTTTAAAAAATATATTGAAATATAAATGAAAATTCAATTAGATTAAATTAGAAAGCATAAATAAAAAAAAATTTGAAAATCGTAAAATTGAAAAAAAAGTAAAAATATAAATAACTAAAGACAAAATAACATAAAAAAGAAAATTGTCAAAACTTTTTTTTTATTAAATAAAAATTGGTCGTGACAGAAGATTCAGCTTCTGTCTTCTAAGCCTAGAAGAACAGCTTAGAAAATTAGAAAGAATACGATTCCCCTAAGTCAGTTAGATGTTTTTTGAAGTTGACAGTTTGTGCTGAAAACGCAGTTTAATTTAATCTCGATTCAGGGAAAATTTATTTCCCTAGGATTTGTTCTAACTTTCGCCGAAAGTTTTTAGAATACGTTCTCTTTCCAGTCATTTCTAAAACTTCTGACTAGTTAGTCTAACAAGATGTGGTTGATACTGATTTTTGTACTCTAAAATTTATTCGCGAATTCTGGACGTTTTAGAATAAGTTTTAATGATTTTTTTTTTGGCTTAAGATGTACTAGTCTGACTTACAGACATTAAAACTCCAGAATAGGAAGCTGTTGAAGAGTCTTATTTTGAAATGACTTGGTTACTATATCAAAGATTTCTTTTACTTTGTCTTCCATATAATAATGTTTTAAAACGGCGAAATTAATAATTGTGGCCGTGAAATGACCTTGATCATGGTTGTAGCAGTAGCTACATTCCAGTAAAGAGCCAACTAGTAAAGAGGTAGGGAAAAAATATGATATAAAGAAAGTGAGAATTTTATGGGAGGGAGTAAGGTGTGAAGCTATCAATAGAGGGGGAGGTGGAAGAGCATGCGCAGTTTTGCAGGCCTTAGGCGTCTTTGTACTGCGATGAGTTATTAGTTGCTGATCTATGATTGACTCTCTGTATAAGTACAAAATATTATGGTTATAATATGGTCATGAATTTTTCACTTAAAAAGCTTCAATTTTGTTCAAGTCGGCAAATAATTACATTTTTTTGTGTCATTTTTTATTCGTTGGTTGAGTTTGTTCTTATAAAAATTTAGGATTCTTTAAAGAAAATTGCAGGATTTTCACAGTTATGGATAAGTGTAGCTGATATATTTTATTGCCAATACCATATGTCAATAGGATTTTTTTTTAAAGTCGCAAATATTGTTGCAAAAAAATATGACTTGAAATAATTTCACTTCCGCCCTCTCACAAACTTCTACGTCATATATTAAACATAATGTGTAAAAAACAAAACAATCATATATAAAACACAATATTCCCTTGGAGCAGAAATTCTTTAAAATAGGTTCAGGGAATAGAATTTTTTTGTGAAGAGACAAAGTAGTTCTCCAATCTGAAACCTACTGAATTGGATAAAAGTTGCAGAATCCCTAGAGTTTCTTCATTTATACTAGAATCTATCTTGAAAATAAAATCTGCTTTAAAATGAGTCTATATTTTAATGAACCAAAGCATGTTTAATGCATACTAAAGGAAAAATATTGTTGCTTCTTTCGTTAGTTCGAGTTTGGTTTAATCAGATGTAGATGGTTTTAGTTCATTAATCTTCTCTGACTTTTATTCTTATGTTATTTATTACTATTTATTCTCTGCGTAGCTTGGTTTGTTTAATTGCTTTTATGAGCTTCTTTTTGCTTTTGCCATTGCCTGCCATTGCCCTGCATGCATTATTTGTCTAAGTTTAGCGAGTTCACTCTTTTTTTTTCTTTTTTCTTTTTTTTTTTGGTTTGATTTGGTTTGGAAAGGGTGGCAGTCCGTAAAAATTTGTGTTAAGCTGAAATCAAGGTACTAAAAGTAAACAATGGGTAATCAAAAAATAGTACTTCCATTTCTAGACCTGTCATAAAGCATAAGAACACTCTTTCTTAACCTTTTTTTTACTCTTCAACCAAAAATATATGAGATACAGTAATATTAGTATTATCTTTTGCTTTTCTTCAAGCTTTTTTCTTAATGTTTTAATGTTGATATGATCAATATGATATGAAATCAATAATTAATGTAAATTAATTAATTAAATAATAGAGTTAATTAATATGAAATGTTTCATTATTAGGATTTTACCTTTTTTCTTTTTTTACAAAGGAGAATAATGAATGTGAACTCGCGGGAATGGGCTGGACATAAACCCTCATTTAACCTTGCTTTCCTCTGTAGGCAGCCGCTTCGGCAAGTTACCTAAATAATCCTGCAGCAGCACAACTGGTCGCCAACTATACAGCAGCAGCCAGAGCCTACGCTGGGGCAACCGGTGCCCAACAAATGGCCGCTTATGCAGCCTTACCTGCTGGGTAAGTCTTGGCATTACTTTACTGCACAAATTCAAAATATTAATTGCACTACAAATAATTGAGTAATTACAGGTTGAAGCCTTAAGGAATGTTTCAAAAAGGCATAAATGATATTTTCGACTGGTATAAATTAAAAAGGAGGCTTCTATCAGTTTTTCAAAATGACAAAAATGAACCTAGCAGGAACAATAATCAGATATAGTTCAATTTTCAAGGTGTGGAACTGTAAATTATCTATCTTGGAGGGAGAAGGTTGTTGATTCCCTCAATTTAATATGAGTTCCCGTTTTCGAAGTATTGTTTAAGCTTATCGTTTCAAAGTGGGTATGACATCTTAATTTTTCTCAAAGAATTAATCAACTTAGTTCAAGTGACATATAACGCAGTTACCCTCATGGCAGGGCCAAATTTAAATCTTTGGTGCCCCTAGGCCTCGCGTTTTTCCCGCTCTGTTTTTGCAAAATTTTTGGGAAAGTCCCGGAAAATTCGGGGGTTTCCCCGAATTTCGAGTCCCCGAACTTCTATAAAATCACTACTTGCAATAGACAGTCAACAGCAAAGTGCATCTGGCACTTTGACGGTAAATCATATGAGCACAGTTTTTTTTAAGAAAAAATCTTTCAGTGTTGTTTTTTTGCGCCCCCTGTGTGGCCCTTAGCCCGGGCCTACTAGGTCTATTCGTAAATCCCTCAATCTAGAAGCCCTGAACATCGAGTGAGCTCAAGCTTTCGATACAAATCAGTGCAGAAACTAATAATCAAAATTTATTTGATTTTATCCCTTATTTTGGCATAATTTTCATCTATTCTGTTGCTGAAGTATGAAGAGAATTCGAGTTTCTCGTAAAAAAGGAATTATGATTATTGTTATCCGATAGTACTCCCTGGTATTCGAAATATACTATCTATTAAGAAGGAAAATTTATTACTTGGTTTTCAAGCTTAGAGAATAACATTTTCAAACGGGGAATGTTTTTTGTGTTGGATTTTAATGAAAATGCCATCTCTTTAGACTGTTCTTTTGACCGAGATTCTGATTGTCATCGTTGTTCGAATACAGAGCTTCGAATTAATGACTTTCATCTTTTATCTCTTGGATAGCTAGGAAACAGGATGAGATATGAAAATGTTGCATCAAAGGAAGAAAGTGATTATGTTGTACTATATTTTCCAAGTTATTTTAGTTAGAATTAGAAACTAGAAAAAGAGCTATGTTGTTTTTATTCATTTATCTGGTGCTTCTAGTCATATCAGAGAACGTACTAGTAGTAGTATTATCGTGCAGGAGTCACTTCTTGTCACGAGATCAAACCGTTCGAGGTAAAGAACTGTAAGTAAGAGGTGACCCGACACAATAGTAACCGAAACTCTAAAAAACAGAATTTTGATACCAATAGATACATCAAAAGAATCGGATTATTGTAAAGAGCGAACTCAAGCCCAGGGAAAATGAGCCCTGCGGCTTTTTAAAATTTTAAATTAAAAAAAAATATGTTTTAAATTCGATACGTTAAAAGTTCGCCCTTCCGGGGAATCGAGCCCCGGTTTTTCGCGTGACAAGTGGGAATACTTTCAACTGTACCATCAGAGAGTTTTGATAAGTAAGTTATATATGATTAAAGTAAAGAACGAATATAAAGCGTGTAATAACTGAATATTACTAGGAGACTAAAAGTTCGTAATAAATTAACAATAAATGAGCATAACATTCTTTTCGAGAAAGAATGATTTGTTTTTTTAATTTTGTTTGTAAAAAAAAGAACAAACAAACAAACTAACTAACATTGATACGGTCTTGCTCATAACAGCTTAGTAGTTACTTATTTTGTTTTTTTGTCGTTTTGTCTGGCAGTGGTTTTTTGAATTAATTGAATTGATTCACCGTTCAATGCTGTTTGCAAATATAATCTAAAATTTAAACAATATATTATATGCATCTAGAAACGATGAATTCATACTGCACGATAGAAACTAATAAAAATGAAAAATATACCCATTCGACTCAATCTTCAGTCCTATTTCCAGTTAAGATAACAACTGTCATCACAAACTTGCAACAACATACGACCAATAAAACTAAATGAAAAATTTTAAAACAGTCCCAGCATCCTCACTTCCGCGAAGTTCAACCAGGACCGATTAATAAAGTGAGATGAAACAAGGCAGTTCATTGAAATGAAAAAAAAATAATTAAAAACAAGCATTGACCCTTATTAGTAATGACCTAGGCATAAAGCTGGTAGTTGGAGAAGCAATTGAAATCAGACTTAAGATTAATTATTATGTCTCCTTAAATAAGGACTTGGTGGAATATTCACTAAATGCTCAATACGCAAATCTAATTAAAAACGATCTCACAGAATATTTTAAAAAACCAGTGGTTATTAACACAGAACCAGTTACTAATAGATCTTAAGGTTCACTGCCAAAAAAGCAAGATTAGCATAAAAATCATGGAAAATAACCAGGATTTTATGGTATTTGCATTTGTGCTAAGCAGAAGAAGACTTAAAATGTAGAGTAACAATGAAAAATAATGGAACAAATATGGAACGAAATGAAAATAATGAAATTGGAATGAATATGAAATGGAAATGAAACAAATAACAATGAAATGGATAAGATATCAAATGAAAATGAAACGAATAACAGAAGTGAATAATAAAATATCATCTCAACTAAGATTCGAATAAAAAACTGTCAAATACCTGTCAACAAGTTGAGGTAATTAAATACTTCAATGTAACAAAGAAATTATATTTTTAAATATAACTGAATTTATTGATAATAACTTAGTTGAACCTTTTTTTAGGATCGCAGCCTCTGCAGCTTCAGCCGACCCTTATTTGAGCAGCATAGGACCCGTGACTGCTGGTCTTCTTCGAGGAACGTACCAAAGATACGCTCCGTACTGAGCTATGGCTTTTAATGTAGACTATGGTTACAGATCAAGTTGTAAATGATAGAGACAATTGTTTTTAACTTTTTTGCTCAGTTAATACTCTTTACATCGTGGGTGATGCTTTATTGCCGGTGTATCTGCTTCTTCTTCTGACGGTTGTTCACATATAAGTTTAATTAGGCATAATTTAGAAGTTTCTCGTTTAATGACACCTGTAGAAGGACTTAAGCATACAATATCTAGTTTTTTATTAAGAGGAGTTCACTCTATATTCTTAGCTTTACTTTTAAGAATTAAATTAGCTTTTTCTTTGATTTTGTTAGTGTTTTTATGAACTAATTAATCAAACTCGGATGCATGTCCCTTGTTCTGTCAAGCCACAAAAATACCATTTCCAAACAACTACGCGCTAAAACTGCGTAAAGTTAATGAAACTATTTCAAAGAAGGGCTCTTCAGTTTAAATTCTGGCTCTGGTATTAAGAGCTAATCAAAATTAGATAGAATTCAAGTTAGTTAAATTTAGGACGTATGCTCCGTACTGCATAGAATACGAATCGTAGAAAACGACACCCTAAAACTGAATAAAGTTCATGAGACTAGCTGTTTCATAGAAGGGATCTTCAGTTTAAATTCTGGCTTTGATATATAGAGCCAATCAGAATTAGATAGAATTTGAATTAGTTGAGTTAAAACGCATGCTCTGTAATGCGTAGAACTACCATTTTTGGAGAACAACTTAAGTGTTTTTGTGGGAGGTAGATAATTAGTTCTAATAAAATAATTAGATATTTTATGCTTATTTGTCTTGGATTGACAATATATTTCTTAGAGAGCTTCCGATTTCCAAATTCTGTTTCCATCTACTTAAAATGATTCAACTTGTATGTGAATATATTTCAAAGATCTTAGATATTGTGTAGTTTCTTATGTATATTTTAAGGAGTTAGCTCTCTCTGTTTTTGCGAATCTCTCTTTGTATAATTTGTGTATATTTCTGCACATTGATAATGCTACGTTTGAGTCAGATCTAGTTACAACATTTTATCTATAATGACATTACTCATTGGTGACATTATAATGATGTAACAATGGCACGACATTATAATGTTATTTATTAGGCATTTATGTAATGCAGCTAAATTTGATGTTTTTTTTTATGAAGTATGTCAATAGCGCAAATTTTATATGTTGATTTGTTTTGTTAATATAATTTGTATAGACGAAAAACTGCACAAATATTGGCAGCCTTAAAAAAATATGATCATTTTTTTTTTTAATATGTAATTTCCCTGTAATTTCCCTTAAAATAAGTATTTTTCCCTAAACTGTAAGGTATGGCTTAACGAAAATGTTGAATTTGGTTAGATAAAAGTATTGATTTTTTATTTGTGTGAAAAGTTGGTAAAATTTTAAATCCTTGTAAAACTTAATTCTTTATAAACATTTTTCTTGTATACAAAACATAAGGCAATTTTTGAATATATATGTTAACTTTAGGTATTATTAGGACAAAATCATAGAAAAGTAAATATGTTGAAAAATAGCAGTTCCAATAGGGGCAAATCCTTTTATTAGAAAAAAACTGGATATTTCGATCACATATACAGTGACCGTCATTAGCAGAAACAGTTATTTTTAACAGTGTATATACTGATGACGGTCACTTTATAGGTGGTCAAAATATTTAGTGTTTTCTTTATTGCTGTCCACCGTCTAATAAAAGGATTTATCCCTAGTTGAAATGTTATTTTTTCATCATCTAAAGGCAGTGTTGCCTTCGAAAATACCTAGAAAATAAACATGTTTTCTGATATTGTCACATGGGATGCCATTTAAAAGACTTTTTTTTAGCTGAATAAGAAAGCCATCAAGACATACCTAAGTTGTTGTCGTTTTCTGATAATATACCTCTTAAAACCTATCCCATCATTGAATTTGCTGTGTTTGGCCATTCCATAATGAAGGGAGGTCGGTCGGGTCTGCTTTTAAGGAAATTAATTTCATCTTTTCTGACACCAAAGATTTTGCCGATGTGGTTTTTTTTTATTCTCATTCTTTGGATTCCATAAAATACAAAACCGAATCTCGTATCTCACGAATGAGGAAACCCAAACGTTCACCATCTGTATAAATTTACCATCTCTATAGGTTAATTCTATATGTCAAATTTGACTAGATAGTCTCGCTTGTTTATTTTCACCGTCCAATGTGGCAACACTGAAGTAAACATGACACTATCCTATAGCTTGATATTTTTGAAACGAGTAGAGTAATATAAAAAAGGCATGGTTTCCAGGCATGAATGTAGGTCAAGATAAGTCTACGGGGGAAATATTTTTGTTGTGGTGTCATTCCCATCCCTATGGGTCTTGCCCAAAGAATTTTGATTGTAATTCTGTTTCGCCGTTTTTTTTTAAACATTTTTAAAAAAAATTTAAAAGTTGACAAATTGTGCTTAACCAAGAAACGTACAAATTTTTCAAAAAGATTGTTTCTTTGCTTATATACTAATGCAGACCAATACCTAATTTAAAGATAACAGAGGCCCGTTGTTAAGTCACCGTTAGTGACATGTAAATGTCACTAACGGTCAAATGTAAACGGTAACGGTAAATGTAAATCATGCTTAAGAACTCTGCTTCCATCAAATTCGGTCCTTCTCAGGCTTCCGTAATTAGGAGTTTGGCTATGAGTTGTTAGAATTTTTAAGTAATTAGTAACCGCAGTCCTCTGCATTTTTGTTTCTTAGTGGTGGTTGAGCGTAAGGCGAGGATTCCTTTCTTAAAAGACTTGATATGTTGTATCAGAGATGTTGCTCATTTTAAGGACTTGGATAAATGCCAGAGAACTTAAGGTGGAGGCAAAAAAAAATTACCAAAAATCTCATTAAGTATCTTAATAGAGGAGTAGGGTTTGGTAGTTTGGTGACTTCAAAACGGGGATTTTTTTTTTTTTCATCAAGTTTTTTTGTGTCTATTAGGTATTTTTCTTCGGACCTAAATCTTTTAACTAAATTTTAGTAATTTAATTGTATGAAAAATAAGGAAGCACAAAACGTTTTAATTAAAACTCTAGTAAACGTGGTTTAAGCTTGATTTTCTTTTTTAATTCTACTGATTTTAAAAGTAAATTCTCGAAAATAAAAAGAAAGTTATTTGAAGTTCAAAATCTGTTATCATATTTCAATTAAAATCGAATTGTCTTTTAAAATAATTATACAATTACACTGTTTGAATATACTTTATTATTTATTATACTTACTTGTCATGTTTGCTAAAATAGATATTGGAAATGATATTAGAACGCACAATTTTTGTTATACTCAGTAACTGATATTATAAAGTAACCGGAATTATAATGTATTTTTATTCGAATAAATTGTTTCGCTAGTCAAGTAATGTGTTTAAGTTGACTGCCTTATTGTGTTTTTATATGTTTGACTTAATAATGGTTCGTTCTTGTCTCTTGCTCTTTAATTCTTTTTGTTGTGTAAAATTTCTCTATTGCAACAATCGTAGTTTGAAGCATTGTCTGGAAGATGTGAGAACTTTATTAGAATAGTTATTGTAACACTGCGGAACTGAAATGTTTGGCCATGAAATATGAAGCAAACATATATATTCTAATTTCAATAAAATTAAGTAAATTCTAATAGAACTATTAGTTTCTAAAAAAAAAAGAATTTGTACCCTGAGGACTTTTTCTGTTATTTAGATTAGTGGAACGTCAATATGTGAATCCAGCGCTCAAAGAAAGAATTCACCGGGATTTAGAAGGGAGTGGGGCTAAGATGTCTTTCAAAATCTAGTGGGGAGCGAAAAATCTAGGCGGGGGGCGAACGCTCCTCCTCATTTGGGTGCTTTGACTGACTCTGAAAAATAAATTGTAAATCGCTTTGGACTGTTTTCCCGATGCTACTTTTTATACTAAATATAAAAGTGTGTCAAATGATGGTGATGAGAGTTTTAACTTAAAAAAATTAAATATTAAAAATTTAAGGGGCTTGACAGATCAGCTACAAGTAATTCAGAAGGTGTTATCAAGTCCGCATCCAGGGGGATCTAGGATGTTTGACCACCACCCCCCCTCCTCCCCCCGAAATATTTGTCCGACTCGCAAAAATGTAACAGAATATGAACAAATTTTTCATGTTTTTTTTTTTTAAGCCTTAGTAATTTTTGAAGTGTTTTTTTTCTCAGTAAGACAAAAAAGCTATTGGTTAAAATCTGCAATGGCTCTAACAAAAATTTGATGTTACGTTTGTATTCACCATAAGAAACTTTTCCTTTTGATTTATTTAATTTATTTTTTTTTACCGTATATTTTTTTTTTAAATTGCGGAGTATGGAAAACTATGGTTGTACTTTTTTCAGCGCAAAAATTTGCACCAGAAATCCCAATCAAGCTTTCTTCAGTTAGAAACTGTAAACTGTGTTTACCAGTGGAATCAAACGGTTTGATTCGGTTCTGACGAAATACTGTTGCCATTTACCAAAAGTAATCTTTAAAAGTTTTGGAACTAATTAAAAATAAAAACTAAAGTATTAAAGGACATAATTATCCATTTCTTATTTATAGCTCATTACAAATAGAGACTGGGCAAGGGCGTATGTAGGATATTTGTTCGGGGGGGAGGGGACTGAAACTGAGGCCTTAAGACTGAGTAAAGTTGCCAAGAATGATTCAGAATTTTGACGTATAAATCAAAGTTTCAACTCTGTGATTTTAATTGAATTTCCACCATTAAACCATAAACCAGCATAAACCGCATAAACCAGCATACAAACATGTAATACTCGTTAACTACCTCTGTCTTTGTGTCCTCTTGGCACACCTCATATCCTGAAACGACGTAAGAAATATCTAAACCGTTTTCTACTTTGCACTAACCAAAAGTTTGTGTTTCTTATCTATGAAAATACTGTCTTAGTTCTATTTGGTTGATTCAAAAATATCTCCCCTACAAATATTTATAATGTTTCAAATGTGTTGAAAGAGTCCTAAAAAATTTTTGAATTTAGTCGGAAAATTTAAATGGGGAAAAGGAAATAATTTGGAAATTGAAGAAAGGTATCTTAGCCGCCCAAATCAAAACATATTATGCAATAATTCATAGTTTTGGACTAAATAAGCTGTTCATCAACCTGTGTCGTGTGATTGGGGGATTCTGAATGCGGATTTATTATAAATAAATATTTAATCTTTTGGTTCACACAAATTTAAACCGTTGAGCATTGGCTAAATAAAATTGAATAATTCCCGTTCATCAATTTTAAATTCACTACACTGAGTAACAAAAAATGTTAACAATAAAAATGATAAAAAGATTACTACGAAATTTATGCTTGTTTAATAATTTTTCTACTAAATTCATCGAGGTTTACTATATTTTCACTTCATTTTCCAAGTTATTCCGCAAATCAACTATTGTTGTAATAATAGAAAACTTGGATCTGGCAAGCGCTACAGATGATGAATGTCAGAGAAATCCCTATGCCGTATCCTTTTTATCTGTCCGGATTAATTATTTATTTTTAACAATGTCGAAATTTATTAAATAAAAGAATTCATTTCAGAGATTTGAAAAATAATTTACAAAAAAATGATTTATTCTACAATTTTCTTCGCCAGAAACTAGTTACTTCAGGCTTCAGTTATTGCATTCGAATTCTACATCAGAACTGAAACTTTTCAAGGGGAAATTCTGACAGCTATTTCTGCTGCTGCTGCGATGCAAGCGATGTGCACTGCCAAGGACACTCTTAGCAACATTTCAAAACAAATCTAGAACAAAAAAAGGAAACTGTTAACTAGTGTGGTGCCCCTATGGTTAAGTTAAAAATGCATTCATGATTCGGACGATCTAGATGATGTAGACTTATTTTTTGAACTTTTTTTTTTCATTTCTTCTTTCCATATTTACTTTTTCGAAGCAGACAGGAGTTTATACCTTAAAAATTGTAAATGCACAAGAGACCGTTTGGCTGCTGTATTCGAATGAAACTTCAGAGACAAAACTTTTGAAACATAAATTTCGATAGCTGTTACTTCAGTTTTGCAGCAACAGCGTGAATATTGGTTAGTTTTGTAGGGGTTTTGCTAGTTTTCCTAATAGCAAAGGTAAACGCAATGACGGAATTGGAATGTGGCTGATTGCTTGAAGCTGATTTTTTTTGTGAAGAGTATTTTTTACTTTGACTTTTCAGTTAGCTGTAAACTTACCCCAAAGATATTTGTGAATCAACCTCTTTGTTTCTGGAATCTCATTTATTTTTTAACTAGTTAAAACTTCAAAAAATGCAGACGATTTATAAGAAAAAACTTACTGATTAAATTAGCCGTTCGTTCTTTTTCGGTTTTCGTTCGGTAGACAGTGTGCAAAATGATTTAATTCGCTAAACCATTCATAATTCTCAACGGACTATATTTGGAAATGTCGCGCTAAGTATTACTCCATATTCGTATCTATATATGTTCCGTTAACGGAATATATTTTGAGGATATATTCCGTTATTCCGATATATTGAATATATAAAGGAATGCAAAATACCCCACAGGTGCTTTAGAATTACGATAGCCGCCATTTCACTGAATCAGGAAGCCTTGTTTTTCAGTAGGGGAAATTTGTTAGCAAAAAAGTATTGTTATTCCACAAAAAGTGTGGGGAGCTACGAAAATCTTTGTTAAATTACCATTAAACTATAAATTATACAAGAATTCGATTAAAAAATACCAATAATTCGATACAAGGATAATACAATACAAGAATTCGAGTGAAAAATAACAATAATTTGATACAAGAATAATACAATAGAAGAATTTAAGTGAAAACTGAATATTACTCACTAATATTATTGAAAACTAGTACAGCTAAAAAAACAGTAAAAGAAAATGACTCGTCAAAAAAAAAAAAAAAAAAAAAAAAAAATCCGTCATCGGGATATATTTTTTTAAATGTGTTAAGTATTACTCCTTATCTGCACCCTCAAAGTAGCCTATATCAGCTACTAAACTCCTTTTTACTTCTAAAAATGACGAAACGGGTTTAGAGTACTGCTCTATATGTTAGTTTTATTTTTAATCTTCTTTGTGTTGATTTTCTTGGTTTCTTGTTTCTTGTGTATGATTCTCTTTGTTTCTATTAGCGGGATTTCTACGTATTTTTCATTCATAAATTCTTCATACACCAAATTGACATCTCTCGAATTCTTGTATAACTTATAGTTCAATGGTAATTTAACAATGATTTTCGTAACTCCCCATACTTTTCGTGGAATAACAACGCTTTTTTGCTAACAAATTCCCCTACTGAAAAACTTGGCTTCCTGATGAGAAATTTTAGTGAAATGGTGGCTATCGTAATTCTAAAGCGGTTGTGGGGTATTTTGCATCTTATACACTCCGTGATGGTCTGTCTTAAAAAATTAACAAAAATACAAATAAACAAATTTTTAGGCATTTTTGAAATTTTTGTACTCCCCTCCCTCCGAACAAAAATCCTTGGTACAGCCTTGTACACTTGGTCTGTGGTTCCCAAAAAGTCCTCTATAGCTCGTTTTTTCACTTGGAATCACAGTAGTATATTGAGCTTTTAATACACAACACATTTTTAATGTCTCTGTAAGTCTTTTAGGTCAAATAAATGATCGTTAAATTTTTAACTGTTGGGAACGATAACGCGAGTTTCCCGTAAGGAATAACGCCATCTTTAACAAAGTTGATGGTAACCTTCGAGAGGGCTTGGAGTCAATAACTTGCGGCACTTACCACACTCAGCAGTGACTTATTTTTAACCCAAACTCAACCACATATATATATATATAACCATTTATTTTTCTGACTATTCTTGTAACTTGGCGTCTTCTGCCCCTGAACGAGTCAAAAGTTATTTTGATGATCGTAGATATACAGTAGCCTCGAGTTGTATTTCTGTATTTGCGCTAATTTTGAAGTGAAATTATTAATTATTTGAACCTCAGCTATCTTACTAACTATTCAGTTTTCTAATTATGTGAAAAACTTTTTAAATATGAGCTTGTATTTTCTTTTAGCAACTATCTGAATTTTAGTCTCTTGTTTCGTACTTTTCTTAGTTTTGTGCAAGTGATATGTATCCTTGTGTTCTGTTTGTTGCCACAATTTCTAGCAGGGTCAACAGTGGATGCTAATCAAAGATTTGATCAACTTTTTGATTGTTATGGTTTTATAATCGGCCAGTCGATATGTAGTAAATACAAGTTTTTTGATTATTTTTCCTCTCTTTCTTCCTAGTGAGTACTGTTGAGTAGGAATTGATCTTCGATATAAATAGACCAAGATCTATAACAGAGGCTCCCGACCAATTTTGGGCCATACCCCACTTAGGTATTTCTAAAATTCTCATACCCCCTCGGGATTTTTAAATCTTGTTAAACAAGACCTTAAAAGGGGCCTTCATTAGGGGACAGGGGTCATGCCCCCTAGATTTGGAAAAAGTCCATATCACTTCTATTTAATAGCTGTTTTGTATTTTAGCTGTTTGCTTTTTTAGCTATATCTTCCTCTAGGCATATGTATAATGAAAAATATTGTGTAAATACAACAACTTTTATACAATTTATAACCTCATTCCAGTATGGTTTTGTATCTCTTTGCTCTTTAAATTTGTTCACGGGAAAAAGCTTTTTTTTTAAATTAAGGCTCTAAAGTATAGTCAGGTTAGAAGCCCACATCCTTCCCATGCCCCATCAAAATATTGCCATGCCTCACCGATGGGGCATGTGCCCCACGTTGGGAATCAAGGGTCTAGACCAAAAGCAATTGGTAACTTATCACAGTAGAAACTAGTGTTTACTACTTACTACTAGTTTACTACTAGTTGAAAAAATTACCAGTGCCATCTGTCATTTGGCATAATGTGACAAAATTAGGGTATTTGGCCAAATATTAGTCTATTAATAAGTTTTAACTGAGTTTCTGAAAAAAGCTCAATTACGAAGTTTGTTGAAAATGTGAAACCCTAGATGGCAATGGTGGTTTTTTCCAAACTTACACCAGCTTCCACTCTTATAAGTAACTGATACTCTTTGATTTTGTCATGGAAGTGGGTTGAGGGAGAATCAGGGAACCTCCCCTGTCTTAGCTTTAACGACCGTTAAATATGGGTTGAAAAGGAGTTTTTCTGAATGAGCCAAAGTAGGCTCCTGACTTCTCTCAGAACTAATGTGCTAAAAAGTGGTAATTTCCTCGACAAAGAGTCAAAACAGGTTTGTTTGCTGTCTTGATTTTTCTAATGAAATGTCTTGGCTTTTTTTGACAATTTTTGTTGAAAAGGTGATTTTCCTGATAAAAAGTTCATAATAAGTTTTCTGCTGTTTTATTTTTTCTGACGATTTCTTGACTTGCCAGAAACAAAGTGCTTCCTTTTTGTCCTTTTACACAATTTTTTAACTTTTATACTTTTAACACATTATAAACAACAAAAAAACGTTAAACAAGCTTTCGGGTGGGTGAAGGTGAATGTCGTAAACACTTTGCTTTTTTTCAGCCGGATTCACCAGTCCCTCCACTTCCACCAACCCCCACGCGCAGCACAGGAGGCTCAATCTCATAATTGAACCAAGCTTTAGTCTAATAGCTTCGGGTATCGTGCTATTCATTTGCCTATAATTTTGACTGGATTTTAACTCTGTAATATTTAATTCGTTTTAACGTAAGTGATTTCTTGAAAAATTTGATGTGATTTTTCAATAAATTGATTTGTTGTGTTTTCGCCGATTTATATTAATAAGTAGCATTGATATCAGCGGGCCACATAAACCAAAACAAAACCATAGGCTGCTTAATAGCGCTGTCTAAGCAAAGATGCAATGGCTACTGGGAAGTGTACGGACGTTTTCAGGGGGTATTTTTTTGGTTTGGGAGGGAGAGTTGAGGTGGGTGGGGGGGGGTTAAGTGGGAGGATCTTTCCATAGAAAACTTATCATTGGGGTAGAGACTTTCAATGAAGGGGGCGCAGGATTTTTTTTTAGCATTATTTAAAAAAAACAAAAAAAATAAATATGAAAAGTTTTTTTTCTACTGAAAGTGAGGAACAGTATTAAAACTTAAAACGAGCAAAAAATATTGCGCATATGAGGTTTTACCTCCTCGTAATACCTCGCTCTTTAAGCTAAAGTATTTTTAGTAATTTC